>NW_011345642.1:172348-193082 GCF_000735185.1 Notothenia coriiceps | reverse complement strand
TCTTGGATTCAGATCAAAGCCACAGTAACTGTGACTGCCAGTCGAAAGTCTTAGACGATATTAAGGTCTGCTTGGATAAAAAATCTGTTTGTGGTGCATTGTTTATTGACTAGCCAAAAGCATTTGACACTGTAGACAATCACCACATTCTGTCTAATGTTATGTTGGGTCTTGTTTCAGTCATACGGCCAGTTGCTGGTTTCAGAGTTATCTAACGCGACCGAACTCAATGCACGGTGAGTACTGTCTCTGACCCTGCTCACCTGTTTGGGAGAAGGGAGTTCCACAAGGGCGCTCTATTTGGGGCCCATGCTCTTTTTATTATTATGTAAATAATATTTTGAATCAGATGCAATTATCTACCTATCATATGTATGCTGATGACACTATTGTATACTCATGTGCTCCTTCCCTGGATATGGCCGTTTCCAATTTAAAATCTGATTTTATCACGCCCACCCAGGAAGGACCCCAGTGGCTTTTGGCAAAGCTGAAAAATAAAACGAGAGAGAGATGAGTTATTGTTATTACAACGTGACTTCACTATTATTTAACAACTATTTTTATTGGGTTACCTAATTTGGGTACATTGTCAGAATAAGTGAGAAATGAATTTAACTTCTGTTAGACAGCTATCATACTGAATAAATATTTACTGTGAATGTGTGCAAAAATGTATATGGCATATGAATGTCTAACAGAAGTTAAATCCATAATTGTAATAACAATAACTCATCTCTCTCTCGTTTATTTTCAGCCTTTGCCAAAAGCCACTGTGTCAAGTGTCCTTCCTTAGTTGCCGTCCGGAGTTCTCCAATATGGCAGACCATCTCGCACATGCGCAGTGCAGATCGGGCAGGGGGACGGATCGGGTAGTGACAGTAGAGGCTTCTCAATTCTTCAATTTCCCCTCCTCGACTCCTATCCTCAAGACTTAGTCCCGCCCACAGGAGATGCGAGCGGAGGACTGAGGAGGGGAACCGAGGAGAGAGGAGAGGGACAGCAGCAAGGGCAGTTACGAGAAATGAGACCACTCCTTCCTCTGAGCGTTCATATTAAAGAGAGCGGTCCATTTAATTGGATGAGCAGGAGGCCAGCATGCAGGGCACTCTGTCGATGACAGATGTAGTCATTCGACCGACTTATAAGGTGATTGTATTATTACGTTTGAATCATTGAAGAGGCGCGGTATAGGCTATGAGACAATTAAACAGGCCTACAGATGCGCGAACAGCACACAACAAATACTTATTTATAATAAAACTATGACAATTTAACATAGTATTCGAGAGGCAGCTCGTCCATAATAACGTTAACAGGCAATCAGATGACTGGATACTACCCTCCCTTCAGCTCCTCTGGTCGCTGCGAAATGGGGAATTGAAATGACTTGGCCAATAAGTGTCACAAGTAATTAAAGTAAAGCCAGTAGGAGAAGCGCAAACCAAATCTTGAGACCCGTTCTGTTCCCGCCGCATGCTACGGCACTGACCACGAAACACACCTACACACCTGTACCACACATCCCAAAAAAAAAAGAAAAAAAAACGAGGCTCCTAACAGCTGAAGTATTTTTATTTTGACAAGTCATTTTTGAAGTATTAAATAACGTGTTTATAGAGCGAAAAGTTCAATAAGGCCTATTTCGGTAAGTTCCTTTTAATGTCCCATTTGTTGAAAGTCTGGTGCCAGTCCAGAATTATTCAGGAGAGTGCTTTTGTTGATCACCAATTGGCGTTTTGGCAATTTAAGCAAGGGAACTCCAAGAAGAAGTTTCCTGCATAAAGAGATCAATGGCAGGTTAAATATCTGTTAGTTAAATGAATGCACATCGCTGCAGCCTTGCGAGAATGTTCGAGTCACACAGTTAGACAAAAACATAGTCGCTTTTGTTCTCCATACGGCAAAAAAAAAAAAAAAAAAAATAAATGTATTCATTCGAGTAAACTGCGCTCGGAGGTGAAAGGAAGTTCAGAGAAGCCCTAGGTGCTAACAAAGAACAATTAACTCGCTGTTAAAACCTGTTAGCCCCGACCCTGGGTTTTTGTTTCAGGACACTGTGTCTCAGTAGGGATGTCCCAATCCACGCTTTTTTTGCATCCCGATCGCGATTCCGATCATTTTTGATTTTGACCAAATTTGCGCGATACGGCGATTTCGCGATCCGATCTTTAGTGGCAATGCATTACAGAGAAAAAAAAGCATTCAGTGTCGCCTTAAGTTATTTTTTCTTATTCACACATTGGATATGTCGTAATCAGCAACATGGATATAGCTTCTTTCCTTTCCAGCATTGGATCAAAACAAAATAAAGCTTGCAGTACTCGTTAGGGCTTACTGCTACAAACTAGACACGGCGCGCCCTGCGCACTCCTGGTGCCAGATTGTGAGAGAAAGTAACAAGCAACCAGGTCTATGAATAACAAGCCCGCAAAAGAAGCAACAGCATACATGATGTTCTGTAAGTTGAGCAACCAAAACTAAGGCTCGAGGACTGAATTTAAGAGCTTGAAACATGGGCCATTTTTGTTGTAACATGAATACAAAATTAAAAAAAAGTATTAAAAAAAAGAAGAAAAAAAAAAAACCCCGATTCCCAGATTTTTTCCTCCCCAAAATTCCGATCTTTTGAAAATCACGTGAATAGCGGCTCCCGATCTCCGATCACGTGATCGGATCGGGAACATCTCTAGTCTCAGGGGATCTAAATATTTAAGAAGCCATTAATGTCGTTATACGCGAGCATAATGGAAATGAATCTCAGCTAACTGACGATATAAACCGTGGTTTACGCNCAACACACCAACATCCTTATCGTTTCTTAGCTAATGCATGTTGGATATGAACCACTAACTAACAAGACTTTAACTGTATTATATCTGAGGAAGACCTCCCTTGGGGGAGGTCTTCCTCAGATATAATACAGTTAAAGTCTTGTTAGTTAGTGGTTCATATCCAACATGCATTAGCTAAGAAACGATAAGGATGTTGGTGTGTTGGCTAATGTAAGGAAAATGTATGTGTGGTCATGTGCAAACGTATATATAGTTTGTTAATTGGATAATTCATATCCTGCAAGACTCCTAAAGACGTCATGAGATAATGACCTTTCCACTGCTGGAACATATCAACTATCTCTGCCACGTATGTTACAAGTGTATGTTCGTGTGTGTTTTACGTGTATAAGCCACACAAGATCTTTCTAGTCTGGGGGGCATTTCCACGATTGGCTGCTGTGGCAGAAGGTGATGTACTCCATTATTATTTGTTGTTGCGCAACTGAATAATAATTAATCTCAACCATATCTGTGTTTGTGTTTTATTGATCTCTCTCTCTCTGTGTTAACATTTACAGTTGGTGAGCCATTAATTGCACTAACAGGTATTATGACCGAAACAAGACACCAACATAACATTAGACAGAATGTGGTGATCTACAGTGTCAAATGCTTTGGCTAGGTCAATAAACAATGCAACACAACAATATTTATTATCCAAAGCAGCCTTAATATCGTCTAAGACTTTCAGACTGGCAGTCACAGTACTGTGCTTTGATCTGAATNATGTCCTGACAGGCTGGTATTTGTGCAACCTGCACAAACACAATACTGCACCATGATTACAAATGGAGAAATACAATTTAAAACTACCGAAAAATACCAGCTCACTAAAACACAACCGCTCTACTCAACGCAACTCTACTATACCCGCAGTCAGAGAGCGGAGATGTGTCCCCTGTGTGATGTAATATGACGCGTTTGACGTATGACCTTAAAAAAAAGCCGTTTTTAAGAGCAGAGCTCAAAATTGCTCCTTTCCCTCTGAATTCCTGCCCTTATGTCTCGTAAAACATATCAAATCCTGCATTCACTTTTTTAATTGTAATTTTCAAGCAAGTTTAAGCATAAATGTAGAAAAAATAAAAACCTGCAAAATGCTCTTTAAATGACTAATTATTCCACTACTTTACACTTCATTTTATTCTATTTTACAAGTACACATTTGACTTATTCCTTCCTTTACACACAGTTATGTCTCCTGCACCATTATGTTGGACTATTTATTTCATTATTTATTTTATGTCTTAAGTTTCATTGTATGTCCAGCGGTTCCTGGGACTTTAGATTGTCATGGTCACTGTGTATGCCTGCCGCTGTAACTAGTGAGCATTTGACAATAAAGCCTTTAAATCTTTGAATCTTGAAAAGCCATTGGACTTTTCTAAAAACTAGTTCATGAATTACTGGCAATTCTTCAGTAGGATTGGCTCATCACAGGATCTCAGTAGATTTACATTTAATGTTAAAAATGCTCAAAGACATAGTAAAAAACGTGAAATTCTGTGTTGGTGGTTTATCCATCTCTTGTGACATTTTAAATACTTGTCAAAAAAAACAACCATTTATTTCCCCCCTTATCATCCCCCTTTTAAAAATGCAGGTAAGGGAGACAGAGAGGGGAGGTGAGGAGACATTTGTCACATTACGGAAACTAAACGCACTGAATGGAAAACAAGATGTAATTTATGAAGCATGCTAACTAAAGGTCTTGCCTTTTTTTTCTACCTTCTCCCGCAGGTGTTATTGAGAAGTTGCATGAAGCAGCGTACAAAAATACCCTGTCCAACTCTCTGTACTGCCCGGACTACATGGTCGGCCGTGTCTCTTCTGCACAGGTATGAATCTTATTTATTAAAACATATGAATATATGTGACATAAGCTTTTTTTCTTTTGCTCTAACACACTTTTCTTCTCCTTATCGCCCCCTTGTAGCTGCATTCATTTGTTGCGGACAATTTCACCACTGGGAGAATGGCTCTTGTAGGACTAGGTGAGTGTCACAGCTGATTTTTACAATCCTCAAATGTAGCCTCAGCCCAAACACAGGGGTAGAAACATATAGTCCAACAGAGATACTAATGTAGTTTAGTTGAACATGTAATGAATAAAACATGCCTTCAAGCAAACACTGCATGCCTGAAGTGATTACACATACACTTTTATGGATGTTTTTCTATCCCGGGAATGTAAGGTGTTTTTCAGTTTGTGTGCTCTGTTCCACTTAATTCGCATGTTAACGTTAGTTTTGTCTGATTCCTGCGTGCAGGTGTGAAGCACTCTGTCCTAAGGCAGTTGGGCGAGGGGCTCCTGAGTGAGCGCAGCGGGGCGGGAGCGCCTGTGGCTCAGGCTGTGTACCGCGGAGGTGAAAGTTCAGTTTAATAACACATTACCCTCTTAGATTTATCACTGGAACATTGTCATAATGCTATTGTGTTTTGCAGGTGAGCTGCGTGTGCAGAACACCGATGACCTGGTCCACGCCCTGATTACCAGCGAGGGCGGTGTGACAGGAAGCGCAGAGGCTAATGCCTTCACCGTGCTGCAGAGGATCCTGGGAGCTGGGCCACATATTAAGAGAGGCTCCAACATCGCCAGCAAGCTGAGCCAGGGTATTGCCAAAGCCACCACACAGCCATTTGATGTAAGTTAAAAAAGAGGATATTATTTGGTGTAGTTTAGTTGTAGTCTTACTGTGTTTGCGTTAGTAATAAATGTGCTGTCTTTCAGGCCACAGCCTTCAATGCCTCATACACCGACTCCGGCCTGTTTGGCATATATACCATTGCACAAGCTGACTCAGCAGGAGAGGTGATTGACTAATATACTAATTCAAAGATAAATGTTATCCGATCTAAAATCTGCATTGATGCCTGAGTCTACATTTCTCTAAACTGCTGCTTGTGCTCTGTGTAGGTGATCCAAGCTGCCGTTGCTCAGGTGAGCGGTGTGGCAGAGGGAAATGTATCGGAGGAGGACGTCATCAGAGCAAAGTGAGTTCACTGAGTAACGTTAGACAGACCAAGGTGAAGCCTTCTTTGTACCAGAACAATATGATTGACTTCTCTGCTTAGGAACCAGGTGAAGGCAGAGTACCTGATGTCAATAGAGAGCGACGAGAGTCTGATGGAGGAGATCGGGGCTCAGGTTCTGAGCACTGCAGCGTACCAGCTCCCTGACGCCATCCTCCAGGCCATAGATGGTGTCACCCATGACGAAGTGGTCAAGGTGAGAGTCTCTACTGTACAGGTGGTGATGCTGTTTGTCAAAAGTGAATAATTAAGTTTTGATTTTTTTTATCAGAAAATGTATTATTATCAGCAGGTAACTGTTTTTAAAAATCTATTACTTGCAGAAAAAAAACAGAAGGTGTCTTGAGATCTTACTTTCGGTTAAACAAAATACTTGTTGAATTTAAAACAAAAACCCCAAAAGTTTCACTACCGATAAATGCAGAAAGATAATATAATGTGACAACTTTTATTAATGAATTAAATAGAGTTGTAATTGACCACTTAAGAAAATGCTTTAAATTAAAGCGTTTCCTCTGACCTTTACTTGACAGGCTGCGAGCAAATTTGTGGATGGCAAGAAGACCATGGCATCTTGTGGACAGCTGTTGAATACACCATTCGTTGATGAATTATGAAGATAAATCATAAGAACGGTTGGTTTTATTAATGGCTCGCTGTGCCGGGCTGCTTCAAAAGGAAAGAGGACATCAGAGCCTCCTGCAACAATTCATCTGATGTCACCAATCATGTGTCTGTCCTGCAGTGAGTGCACCAACAAGGACCTGGAGAATCATAATGCAATATCTTTTTTGTTTTCTGTCAATTTAACTGTATATCTATGTAAATTAAAGAACGTGATAACCACTGGCTGTTGCTTGTATTTGGAATGAATCCAGATTTACTTAAGGTTCAATTTTTATCAGGAGAGTTGAGGCATCTCTGTTAGGGCTGTTCAGGCAGCTGGTATTTTCAGCATTTCGAGATGTTGTTCCATTCTTCAACCAATGGAGGGACACAAAAGCACAAACATGACTAAGCAGGATTTAACGTTGCCAATGCTGAACATCCTACATTACATTTTGAGCAGTCCTGTTTTCACTTCTAATTATGTTTGCAGCATTGTTAAGTATAATTCACTAAAGAGGAAAGTAAAACCAGAATGATATACATAAAGAATACAAATAAAAGTACTTTAATCATAAGACTGCATTATCTTGTGTTTTCTGAGTAAAATGTTTGTCTGCTTTCTGGCTCATTGCTATAGCTAAGATAAAAACATTTAATTAATTATTTAAGCATAAAATGACAAGTGTAAACTACAGTCAATGCAAGTAGAAGTAGTACAATGTTAACATTTTAAATGCTGGAACTTGTCAAAAGTGTACTTGAATGATGAATTGGTTATTCAAATTGTCTGCAATTTTTTTTTTCCTAGTTTGAGCTGTATTTAAACCAAACACACTTTTACTTTGCCTCGTGAGAATGTATTATTGTAGACAAAAGGACAATTTACTAAATATTAAATTAAACATAAAAAAAGTGAGCATAAGCAATAATAGAGCATAAAGCATAATGAAGAAACTAAAACTAGAAGGTTATAAGGTAATCCACCAAAAAAAAAGGACATGGTAGTGTTATTTTCCCATGGAAATGCATAATAACATTTCAAATACATGTTTAAATAAACTAGAAATAAATTAGAATATTCTCATGGACCATTGCATGAACAGCCTTAGTTCATATTGTACTTAAATGGTTCAAATTCCCAACATTCAGAGGTGCACCCCTGTAGCAATCACCGAGCCCCCCAAAAAACTGCCTCCCAGGGCGACTCAGGACACCCTGAACCCCGTTTCTGCGTAGTATCGCGAGAAGACAGTGAGTTGTGTCCCTGCGTGGGGGTGTTCGCCTGATGTCATTAGGCAGAAAGGGAGGCTGAGATAACGGTGGGCACACGGGTGGAAAGCAAAACAATAACGCTACTGCTTTACCGTTCACACAGGGAATAATAACGGCTGTTTAGGGGTTAATTACGCTGCCTTAAATACATTCTCCTCAGTGTGGTCCGTAGAGGAAGAGGAGGAGGAAGAGGAAGTTAACGGACAGAAGGACCAGATGCTATTCCAGCGGAGAACGGGCTCGAATAAGCAAGACACGGTGATGGGTTCTCCTGACTGCTAACCTTCGCTTGAAACACGGATACTGCGAAGAGAGGAGGACCTGTTTGCTTCTTCTCCACCTCGCTGTGTGTGTGTGTGTGTGTTTGACATTGTGTCTGAAATGCTAGCACAGTTGCGGTGTCGGCCGTCGAGCAGCTTCTGGGCCGCAGCTCGGCACACCGAGCCCGAATCTGGGAACTAGCTAGCTAGCTCTGTGCTAGCCGCAGCTGTACCCGATGCTGCTGCTGCTAAACGGATCCACACAAGAGGTTCGGGGCCCCGGCGCTGAGTGAGCTATTGTTTTATCTTACCGGACTACAGCTGGCATTTGAGATGTGATGCTTTTGTGCGTCGTTTTTGAGCCGTTTGTAGCTGGAGGCTCGCGCTTGCTTGAGGAGCTAACGTTTCTGCAAAATGCAGAGCAGAACCACAGGCTCCTGTTGAAGGGGGCGAGGTTAGACTGATAACAGCCCACCCTGTGTCTCTCTACACTCGGGGTCACATTTGGACAACGACCACATTTTTTCCACGTCATTCACTGCTTCCTCAGCTGGAGATATGGATAAACTCACGATCATTTCAGGGTGCCTCTTTTTAGCAGCAGATATCTTTGCAATAGCCAGCATTGCAAACCCAGACTGGATCAACACTGGTGAATCAGCAGGTAATGAAGCAGGCCACAACTGTCATTAAGAACCACTGTGATGTTTTGTGTGATTTAAGCAGGACTTCTTGGCACATCTCCCCCCCCCCACGCTGCTGGAGCCTTTAGCGTCAGATAATCTCCATAACAAAGATATGCTCTATTGTGTGGAGGCTTTCATCTGCATCAACATCTTTTGTCAGGCTCAGCAGTGTGTTCTCTGCTGGTGTTTGTTGCTTCTTAGTACTGACTTAAACCAGTGCTTACAATTTCATACCTGAGTGATCAGCATCATAAACCTCTGTTGCTTTAGGGCTGCAACAAAACTATTGTTTGCATATGACTTTTGATAAATAGGTGAATTGATAGTAACTCTTCAAATAGCTTGCTTTGATGA
This sequence comes from Notothenia coriiceps, assembly GCF_000735185.1. Taxonomy (NCBI): domain Eukaryota; kingdom Metazoa; phylum Chordata; class Actinopteri; order Perciformes; family Nototheniidae; genus Notothenia; species Notothenia coriiceps. Next base: position 184,031 of record NW_011345642.1, on the reverse strand, counting down.
ACAGTAACACAAAGAAAACACATTTTAAATTAATAAGGATGTATAATGAAAAAGAGCTGTACATTTGGAGACTCTTTTGCTTCAAAATAGTGCTGAAATCTTTAGTTGAATAATACATTGTCGGGTATTTATTCGAAGTGATGAATCAACATTTTATCAAGCATTAAAATGCCTTTCTCTTATACAAAACTGTGTAAATAGAATATGTTTGGGCTACACAAAACAACCAGTTAAATCATGTGTCAGTGAGTTAAAGGGACATTATGTAGACTACAGAGTCGACTTATGGAAAAATAAATCAACAAATGAATCAATCATGAAATGATCACTGTAGCCTTTTTTCTGCCCACTGTCTAATTGATTAAGCAGCCTATCATTTTGGCCCTAAAAGTAAATGCTATGCTCTTCTTCTATGGTGACCTTACATTTGAAGTCACCTCCATGTGACCAATCAGCTGTCACTTGAGGAACCAAAGCAGGTGTTCATGTGTGGCGTCCCTGCTGATTTTGGACAGAAGCACATGCTGTTCGTACCCTGCTTTATTTGTGTCAGTCCTGAAAACACATTCAGGCTATTGATAGACAGCTGCTCCTCTCTTTGTTCCCTCTGCAGGATGACAGCTTAGTAACTGGGTCAGGAAGGGTCCATCATACACACACACACACACACACACACACACACACATATATCCAGGCTGTATTAGCTCCACAGAATCTGTACAAAAGTAATAACAGAAATGAAATGAGGGCATCGTCTACAATGCTTGCCATTTGATTGCTATTCTAGGTGTTCCCTCTGCAGGATGACAGCTTAGTAACTGGGTCAGGAAGGGTCCATCACACACACACACACACACACACACACACACACACACACACACACACACACACACACACACACACACACATATATATCCAGGCTGTATTAGCTCCACAGAATCTGTACAAAAGTAATTGGCAAAAATCATAATCGCGATTATTTGGCTCAATAATTGATATCACGATTATTAAAAACGATTATCCATTTACTTTGAAAACATCAATTTATTGGAGAAAAAATGGAACAGTATGTTTTTAACAGTTGATTACCCTGAACTTTAAGAATACTTCAACTGAAAAACCAATAAAAAAAAGTTGAAAAAAATAAAGTAATAATAATTTTTTAAAAAATCGTTTTATTTCGATTACGTTGTTTTCGTAATCGTTGCAAGCCATAATCGTAATTGCGATTAAAATACGATTAATTGAGCAGCCCTACCCTGCAGTGTTGAGAGTGGGTGTGGAGTTATATAGAATGTTTCATACAGCCACCAACTTCCACCTCCCACTCACTTCCCCTCACAGCTTTCACAGCACTCTCTGATGATAGTGATGTGACCTGTCTTGGATGGGTTTATGAGACATGAAGGTGATGGAGCACGGACAAACATCCCTCTCTCTTGCTGTATTCAAATACTTGATTGTAAACTAGGTTTGAAATCTAGTCAATATTCTGTAGTGTTCCTAGGTTTGGAAAGACAGTTATTGTGCTTGTAAAATATATTTTGACTATAATTTCATCTTGAGAATGTGTTTAGTTTGTCTCCACATTGGTAGGGCATGAGGTGCAATGTAGTCTTATTTTCCTAGTTTTTTTGTCAATGTGAAAATAAATGCATTTTGCTATTATACAGCTGCACATAACCCAGAAATCCATCCTTATGTGCACCTTGCGACAGATCTTAAATGGTCACCCTATGGGTTGAGTGTGTGATCTCACCCTCAAACGTTTGTAGTTATTTGTTAAGCTTAATATTAAACCATAATATTGTATAGATGATAACCACACATCACCTTTTGAGGGCACTAAAAAGTGGAAGCTGGTGTAAAAAGAAGCAAAAAGAACAAAGTGATCTATAAATGTACTTAAAAAGGACTTTCAATTTAGGTAACAAAATGAATTCTGCTCACACGGCTATAAAGTTGGAATCAGCGTTTCCGCCAGGGGGGCGTCTTGCCGTCATTTGACTCGAGAGCCGAGGGCGTCCAAAAATATTAATAATTCGAGAGAAGATCGAGAGTTTTTATCGCTTCAAATAACGAAAAGGACAAGGACTTTTCGGAGTATTGTTCCCCCGACATCGGCGGTGGACAACACCCCCCCCCCGCTCTCTGGGTGGACGTCGTCTGGCGGAAACACTGCTTGGAATACCAATACTCTGTTGGAATTTACTTTGTGTGTAATGGGAAATCAGTGTTGTCATGTGCCAGCTCCCCTGCATATTGCCTACTTTTACATTTCTTAGTTTCAACCTGTGACCTTGGCTTCTCTTTGTCTGTACAGCTTGTCAGTTTTTTTCCTGTTATGTCTGGACTTTAATCACGGTCTAGTCGGCATCCTAAATATTTTACAGTTCATATTTAGGGCTCTGCTACAGGCTTTAGTTTGATACGTATGCCTCTATTAGCGCTGACATGCTGCTAAATGGCATTCCACCTAATGAAAGTCACATTTCTTGCAGTTATTGTGCATTTGAGTGAAGTAGCCTTTCATGTTTCATAAGCTTGAGTTGTCTACCTCATTCCACAGACTTGTGTATCGTCTGAAGTTCTTATGAAGGAAGGGCCCCTGGCGAATCCCCACATTTTGTTATCTCTTATCGGCTTTGTTGTTGTCTTGTCAGGTGGGCTCAGCTTTTGTCAACTTGCCCTTGTTGGACCTCATTGTGTCGTGGAGAAACAGACATGTTCTTCTGGGTAGTAAGCTAAAATAAAACCTGACTTTGCTTCTTGAGTGTAAGGCATTTGCTCCTGTTTCAGTCAAGTGATTTGATCAAAGCATTTCTTGAGAACAACTCATAGAAGTACACAAACGGAATCATCTTATAGATTTAGAATTGACACAGAAAGAGCCATACCTCAGTGAGAAAGTGCACATTGCGCAGGAAGGAGTAGTAGCATAGCACTGCTGTAACTCAACACAAAAGACAAAGCATATATCCATGACACTGTCCTCACTTCAGTGTGATATCCTCGGGCTGTAACAGCTGAAGTTGATTTCCTGTGCCGAGCTTCAAGACAAAAGCCACTGTGGCTGTAGTGTCAGGCTCGTCACCCAACTGCCCTCCTGCAGATACTTGGCATCAGAGTGGATGTCCTCCTGCAGTCCCTGAATAACCAGGGCTGAACCAAACGTTTCAAAAAATAAATATTAATCTGCCATTGAAGATTAAATATATTTTGTCTTATTTTACGACGTCATCACTATGGATTTCACTGTACCAGGAACTGAATAGCTGACACTATTATGACTGTATTCTCATACACTATTTTTAAGAGCATTGTAATGGCAGTCGAATAATGGACTACCATTTCCCATTATGTTGATTTACCTTCACTGGACTTTGTGTTTAGCCCTCCACCATGATCCCCATGGTTAAAGCTCAACCTTCTTTACCAACATAAACTAGGAACACTTAAAGCTCCTACTTAGCCTAAAGGTTATATCACTTTGCAAAGCCTTTTTTTGTACAGTGTGCTGCTGAATAAAAGAATACTGTTGATAGAGATCGTAAGCCTCGTGATAATCGTGACAGTAAAATGCCACCCTTTTAAGCACGTAGTTTTTCAAATATAACAGAATGCCTTTTGAGCATCTCTTCATCAATGGCTATAAATAATCTCCAACCAGAATTGTTGCCCTTAGAGTGAATGCTGTTCGGTAATACTTGTGTGATAATGAACAGCCACGTTTATTTTCCACTAAGTACTAAAGAGCAGCATGAGCTCCAATATGCTGCTACAGGTTGTGTTGGAGACGGAGTTCTGATTGTGCCCAAAAACTCAGGCATTGTAGTCAATGATACTGTTTGAGTTAGTTGCTAGATTATAAGTCTATGTTTAGCAAACATATAACAACAAATAACATGTAAGACTATACATTGTACAGTTGTACAAAATAACATTGTACAAAATGCGTGAAAAAACTAAAAGGCCCAGGAACAGTATTGTGATTACAATTAATTGGAGGATATTAAATGGTGACGAAAAGGGAGCTGAGCCAGAAGCAAAGCTCTCTGTCTACCGGGCCATTTTCGTTCCTACCCTCACCTATGGTCATGAAGGATGGGTCATGACCGAAAGAACGAGATCGCGGGTACAAGCGGCCGAGATGGGTTTTCTCCGCAGGGTGGCTGGTGTCTCCCTTAGGGATAAGGTGAGAAGTTCGGTCATCCGGGAGGGACTCGGAGTTGAACCGCTCCTCCTTCGCGTCGAAAGGAGCCAGTTGAGGTGGTTCGGGCACCTAGTTAGGATGCCACCTGGGCGCCTCCCTAGGGAGGTGTTCCAGGCACGTCCAGCTGGGAAGAGACCAAGGGGTAGACCTAGAACCAGATGGACGGATTATATCTCTTCGCTGGCCTGGGAGCGCCTTGGGATCCCCCAGTCAGAGCTGGTTGATGTGGCCAGGGAAAAGAAAGTTTGGGGCTCTCTGCTGGAACTGCTACCTCCGCGACCCGACCACGGATAAGCGGGAGAAGATGGATGGATGGATGGACTTTAATCTCACCCTAAGCAACCGAGAGCTGTTTGTAAACATAAATATAGTTTAAACCAATCCAAAAGAATAATTTACACATCAGGTAACACTTTTTGCAGTGATTGGACATTGCTGGATGACTTTTACATGCTCTTTTCAACCCCTCCCAAAGGAAATAGGTTACAAGCCGCAAACCTCTGTTTCCCCACCTACATGTCAATGAAGAGTTTCTCAAAGTCTTTACCGTGGCTTGACTTTTACCTAAATCTTTTCTGTTCGACAGTAGTGACCTAAAATGCTAATTGTTTGTAGAAAAATTGCCACACACATCAAGAAAGCTAATAAATACCTGTGTATGTGTGACCATTGCACTATTGCTTGCGTTAGGAGCACTAAGTTGCCCAAAGCCAAGGGCTTTATCGTGCTCAGGCGCTGCTTCAAACACTTCTCTGAGCAGGCTTTCCTACACGATCTGGCAAAGGTTAAATAGCACTTCATAGCGTTAATTCTATCTGTCGATGTTGCTGTCCAATTCTTTATTGATCACTTTTTATTGATTATTAATAGACATGCCCCCCTTAGAAAATTCAGAGTTAAGAATAGGAACACTCCTGTCAGGGTTTGAGTTTTTGTGTGTCTAGTTTTGGAGTTATTTTTGCTGTTCTGTCCTCCCTGTCGTTAGTTTCCCTGGTGTGTCTAATTGTCTGATTCACCTGTTGCCCTTGTGTTTCTCCTCGCCTGCCCGGCTGTTTCTCGTCTCGTGATTACCCCTCCCTGTATTTAGTCTTGTCTCTTCCTGTGTTCAGTGTTGGTTCATTATTTGTCGTTTATGTTTCCTTTTGAAACCTGCTTCCTCCTCAATCTGCATTTGGGTCCTATTTTCCCCCAACCCTGACAACTCCATGGTTTACTAGAGAACTATCTGATCTCATTCATGATCGAAATAAGCAATGGTCCTTAGACAGTCTAACACTAGTGATGACTGGCTTCTTTTTCGTGTCCTCAGAAATAAATGTTCAGCCTTTATTAAAAAAACTAAAGCTGATTACTATCTGAGCTTAACCACTGATTGTTTTAATGACCATTCTAAGTTCTGGAAAACAATTAAATCACTTCAGAGCAAGAAGGTTTCTAGTTTCCCACAAAAACGGAAGGTCAGTGATTTTTTTATTTCAGATATAAATGATATGTCTAATACCTTTAATGCTCACTTCAAAAAGGCTGGTCACCTTTTTGATGAGCAAAGTCATGACTCTCTAATGGCCGTACTCACAGCCCTAGTCAAGAGATGATCTCCCCTGTTTTTTATTTAGCTTATTTCTCGGTCTCTGAAGTCTTACAGGGTCAGCACTCAATTGATCCTAAAAAGTCTGCCGGGCCTGACGGCCTCGACCCTTTCTTTATAAAAATTGCAGCTCAGATTATAGCACAACCAGTAACTGATATTTTTAATCTCTCCCTGTCCACTCACACACTGCCAGCTGTGTGGAAGCAAGCTCTGGTATCGCCCCTCTTGAAAGCAGGTGATCCCACGGAGTTGAATAACTATCGACCCATCTCAAATCTTTCTGTGTTATCAAAGATTCTTGAGTCCCTAGTTTCTACTCAGCTAAAACTCTTTTAAATTCACACAACATCCTTAACCCTATGCAATCTGGATTCAGATCAAAGCACAGTACTGTGACTGCCAGTCTGAAAGTCTTAGACGATATTAAGGCTGCTTTGGATAATAAATATTGTTGTGTTGCATTGTTTATTGACCTAGCCAAAGCATTTGACACTGTAGATCACCACATTCTGTCTAATGTTATGTTGGTGTCTTGTTTCAGTCATAACGCCATTTGCTGGTTTCAGAGTTATCTAACCGACCGACTCAATGCGACTGGGTAGTACTGTCTCTGACCCTGTCACCTTGGAGAAGGGAGTTCCACAGGGCTCTATTTTGGGGCCCATGCTCTTTTTATTATATGTAAATAATATTTGTAATCAGATGCAATTTTCTACCTATCATATGTATGCTGATGACACTATTGTATACTCATGTGCTCCTTCATGACCGAAAGAACGAGATTGCGGGTACAAGCGGCCGAGATGGGTTTTCTCCGCAGGGTGGCTGGTGTCTCCCTTATGGATAAGGTGAGAAGTTCAGTCATCCGGGAGGGACTCGGAGTTGAACCGCTCCTCCTTCGCGTCGAAAGGAGCCAGTTTAGGTGGTTCGGGCACCTAGTTAGGATGCCACCTGGGCGCCTCCCTAGGGAGGTGTTCCAGGCACGTCCAGCTNTGTAAATCTTGCTGTGGGTCGCTGAGGGCTGCGAAGATTAATGACAGTCCTCTGAAGTGATGTTTTAGGCACTGCACCCAATGGCATGAAAGCCATGGAGTTCATGCCATTGGGTGCAGTGCCTAAAACATCACTTCAGAGGACTGTCATTAATCTTCGCAGCCCTCAGCGACCCACAGCAAGATTTACAGTACATGGATGAACTAGATATTCCTTCCAATCTAAGATCAATAATATCTAAACTCCCTTACAAACTGTGAGAAAAATGGCGGACAGCGGCTTATGATATATTACAGAGAACAAAGGAGAGAGCTAGATTTCGTGACCTGGTGGAGCTGATGGAAAAACAAGCTAAAATACTCCTGGACCCATTATTTGGGGATACAGGATCGGCACATTTCTAGCCCAAGGATGGCCACTAGGAGCCAACCCATGAGCCACAGAACACCTAAAATTAGAGGCAGCAGCTTCGCCACCATCATCGCAGCAGCATGTGATCAGGAGAGCAGCGCTGCACCGTCAAACACAGAGCAGCGTGCTACCTTCAAACAGCCACAAGGGGGCAGTCCTGCCTGTTTTTGCTACTTTTGTAAAGGCAAGCACGTGCTGACTGATTGCCATCAGTTCAAAAATCATCCACACAAGGAAAAGGTTTACTTTTGGAAGATAAATGGTTATTGTTTTGGATGTTTGATGAGGGGTCATATGAGCAGGAACCGTAGGAAAAGGCTGACACATGTCAAAAGAGTCACCCAACGATACTTCACATTGACAGTCCACTGCTACAAAAGCCTCCCTCTACTGAAACAAAAGGAGCTTGGGTCAACAGTGCACTTGTCTCGGCTGGTGAAGCTACTGGGGCCGGTAGGGATTGTGCCCTAGCCATAGTGCCTGTTTGAGTCAAGGTTCACAAAGGAGATAAGTTTATCTCAACCTATGCTTTTCTTGATCCCGGCAGTTCAGCGTCATTCTGCACAGACAATCGAATGAGACAGCTGAATCAAGAAAAACGACAGTCGTTCTACGAACAATGGGTCAGGAACGACTTGTAAAGAGTTACGAACTCAAAGGATTGGAGATAGGACATTTATATGGCAGTACTTACCTTGACCTACCTCAGGTGTACACAGAGTAAGATTCCTGTCTCAAAAGAAAATGTACCTACCCAAAAGGATCTGGAAAGATGGCCTTATCTAAGTGACATACAGCTGAAAGAAATTGATGCTGACATAGAGCTTCTAATAGGAGTTGATGTTCCAAAGGCAATGGAACCTTGGGACATAATAAGAAGTCAAGAAAATGGACCATATGCAGTCAAGACAGTGTTTGGATGGGTGGTAAATGGACCACTCAACGCTTGTACTGCTGTGGAATCCGGACCTGTGTTCACAATGGTCAACAGAATATCAGTAGCCAACCTGAATGATCTCCTCATCACACAATACAATCAGGACTTCTCAGAAAAAGATTATGAAGAGAAGAAGGAAATGTCAGGTGAAGACCAAAGGTTCATGGAGATAGCATCAAGCTCAGTAGAACTCAAGGATGACACTTGCAACAGAGTTTCGTGATCAAGGACCCTGTCTCAGGAGAAGCAGTTGGAGACATGTGAGCTGCAATGGACAACCCTGCCGACAATGCGTACCGTGGGCTGCAATGTAGAAGACTTTCTAAAAGCATTCAAGGTGGATAACAGGACTAAGTATCTGGAAAAGGAATATTGGCCAAAGACATAACCTGGCCCTTATTCCATCAGAGGACTCAGGAGGTTAGAAAGGGATGTAGCAGTTACAGTTTGATTGTCCCACGTAGACCAACTCAAGCAGCAAACTGTGTTGAGTATTTACTCATCATGGAGCAGACTGCAGAGAGGGGTTGCTTGGATACTTAAATTAAGGGGAATTCTTTCTTTCTGCTAAATCAAAGAAGGAAATCTGCGAAAGCTGACCTTGCCCAGATTGGGACTCTTTTGAAATCTTGAAAGACAAAATGAATAAGCTAAAGTTGACATTGGATCTCCACATCTGTCGGTGAGGACATTAGAGAAGCTGAATAAGTCAATGATCCACTTTGAGTAAAGACGATAGATGTCTCTCAGGAAACTAGTACTTTTGGAGAAAGGAATGCATGTAAGTGTGCAAGCACCTCTTTAAGGAAGCTGGACCTATCTTAGTTAGAGGCATGCTAACAAGTTGGTTTCGTGTGAAGCAAATCAACAATGCCAAGTGGACATCTGACGAACCTCTTATCATGTGCTGGACAGAAGACTCTACTGTACTCCTAGGTTTCCTGGGCCAGTTCCATCAGGAGATAGAACACTCGTTGAGGAGCCACATTGGCTTTGAAGGTCATCAACATGCATTCTGGTATGCAACCTTGTCCTCACCTCGCATTGCAGTAACTATGCTCTCAGCCTGTGTCTGCCGAAGGCAACGCTAGCACAGTTGGACGAGCAGAAATACTGAAACTGATCTCTCCAGCTTATTACGTGGGTTGCCTCAAGATCTAGCCACACTTTACTCATGCTGATAATCTTCTCAGGGACCCTTGGAGTACGCAGATGCAATGTCAAAGTGGGAGTTATCTTCTTACCTGCTGAGTCTCCCATATCTTGAAGTGCTTGCGAGCTCATACCTGGAGCACTGACTCCATGCAGCAAAGCTATGCACGGATTGATATGTCGCAGAGGAACTGCCAGTGAAAGAGCACTGATCAGGGATCACAACGGCACAAGACTCCTTCATGTTCAAGTCAATACAGAAAGAGGCAGAGATCTGCTCATAAAGATCCTGATCAACACAGTCAGATTCCAACTGCGTACTCGTTAGGATTATATTTGACTATTAATCCGCTATCAGGGCCCCCACCACTGGTGGAGTTTGGGAGAGGCTATTCAGACCTGTAAAAAGATTCTGTGGTTTCCGTCCTAAAAGAACCAGAGATTGGTGATGAGACTCTACAGACAGCTTTGTGCGAAGTTTGAAGATCATGAATGACAGACCATTGATACCAGTTTCAAGTGGACCCAAACGATCTCGAACCCCTCACGCCAAAGAACCTCTTCTGCTAAAGTCAAAACCGATTATGCGACCTGGACTCTTTCACAAGGAGGACTTGTACTCACGGGAGGAGATCGGAGACAGGCCAATACCTCGCAATCTCTTCGGAGGAGATGGAGAAGAAAATATCTCCCAATCATGCAACAGCAAGTCAAATGGGCACGACCCAAACGGAACCTTCGCCCCGAGATGGATCTACGTCGTATCGTGGATAACACAGCACCGGAAATTCCTGGCAAAATGGGCCGAGTGATAAAAGACACTGTCAGGGGTCCAAAGGGCTTGTCCGAAGGATGTCTTGGTGAAAACCAAGAGTAGCACCTATACAGGACCAATTGACAAACTCTGTCTTGCTTCATGGAAGCAGATTGATTGAACACAAGGTGTCCATGTGCTAGTACCCTCTGACCAGCCCAGTATGCACCACATACACACACGCCCCCCCCCCCCCCCTTTTTCGTCCTTTGAACTCATGCAAACACACCAAACACAAACATATGGGACTATGGAACTATGACAATGATTGTATATTGAATGACAGTACATTTGAAGTAACTGCTTGGGTTTTTGCGCTCTATTATAATGATATTTAATGTTTTTCTACTGCGTCAACAATTAGGGGCCGGTAATGTTAGAGCCACAAAGTTATTATTCGATTCATACATTTGATAAAATTGATTTAATGATGGAAAATGATTTATTTTGGAACACCTTGTTCCAAACACCAACAAAGAAGTCAAAAGTATTGTCTTAAAAGAGTACTACTTTTAAGAACAACTTTAAGGTGTTCTTGAAGAGGCCCTATTATGCTTTTCGGGGGTTTCCATTTCCTGTAGTGTGTTATGTAGGTTTTAGTGCATGTAAATGGTCTGCAAAGGATACAATCCCTGCGTTCCCCCCAGAGGGAGTTTCTCTCCCACACACTCCCCCCTGCCTGAATGCCTCAATTTTAGATTTTAGTCCTTGCTTACTTCTGTAACATAGTGACATCACTATGTAAAACTCACTTCTATTGGCTAGATATCCAACACATTGCACATGATAGGCCAGAGGAAGGAACATCTCTAAGCGGTTAACCAATCAAAACAGAGACTAAGCTCTGGTTTCAGACAGAGGGTGAAAATAGGTGCTGTAACACAGGCAGTATGATATAAATAGAGCTTTCTGAACATTAAAGCATGGAGACATGTCAAGAGTAGAGACACAAAATGCAGTTTTGAAATCTGAAATATAACCGGTAATTGAGTTTAAAGAGCATCTTGCAGGTTTTTATTTTTTCTACATTTATGCTTAAACTTGCTTGAAAATTACAATTAAAAAAGTGAATGCAGGATTTGATATGTTTTACGAGACATAAGGGCAGGAATTCAGAGGGAAAGGAGCAATTTTGAGCTCTGCTCTTAAAAACGGCTTTTTTTTAAGGTCATACGTCAAACGCGTCATATTACATCACACAGGGGACACATCTCCGCTCTCTGACCGCGGGTATAGTAGAGTTGCGTTGAGTAGAGCGGTTGTGTTTTAAGGAGCTGGTATTTTTCGGTAGTTTTACATTGTATTTCTCCATTTGTAATCATGGTGCAGTATTGTGTTTGTGCAGGTTGCACAAATACCAGCCTGTCAGGACATTGAGACCACAGTAAAAAGGACCGGAGCTAGCGTTCGTTCCTGGGTGCGTTGTGCATCCACCTCCCTGCAGCACATACTCTCCACAGCTTTATCAGTAAACCGTATTACTTCTCTCCCCCCCCTTCGCTGCTCTCTCTCTCTCCCCTCCGGTACACGGCAACGTAAGACATAGTGTGGAGTTGCATTAGGTAACGCTGT
>NW_011345642.1:170150-172303 GCF_000735185.1 Notothenia coriiceps | reverse complement strand
AAGCAACACCTGAGGGTTCCTCACTTCTCTTTGGGATGTACAAGCAGGTAAAAAAATAACTGGCAAATGTGACTGCTTGAAAGAAACTGTTGTTACGGCTTCACACTAGGGAATAAGATAAAATATTACCATTTAACCGTTACAAAGAAACATAAAAAGAAAGTTTAAACCGAACATTATGCTATCAAGTTAACCAGTCTTACCTTAACACATCATGTAAACCAAAAAAAAAAACAAAAAAAAATTAGGTGCCTCCGCACTACCCTCCTATCATCTTCCTCACCACCCCATACCTCTCGCGCGGCCCCTGACTTTAACCATAATAAAGAAAAAACACAGAAAGAGGGATTGCCATACAAAAAACAACAGACTTACTGAGATAAGAGGAATAAGCATATATAGCAGTTGTCCTACCAAGGTTCTGCAAGGTGGCTGGGTATTCGCCCTATCAAGGAGAAGCCATCCTAACGTTTAGCTGTTTACATGTCCCTAAATATTATTTTTGTGTGGATGCCATTATAGATAATCACGTGAATGTGATCACTCTGTCTCCTTACTCTTCGCATACGCTGCGCCCTGAATGCGAAGTCCTCTGAGAGGGCTAATCCAGGATCCACCAGAACTCCTAACGAAGAGCAGTGCAGTCTTGTCCTGCCCCTTGCCCCTGCCCTGCCCCTTTCCACTTCCTGCTGGAGATTGCCAAAGGAGTGAGGCAGTTGTGTTCTCTATCTGGCACGGCGATTCCGGTTTAACACAGGTAATATTAGGTGTAGAAACCAGCCAGATTCTGAATTGGTTCACAAGTTATTTCTGGGTTAAAAGATTTACTTCTAAAATTGCATTCTAGTTTCTAATTTGTTTAGAAATAAAAAACCAAACCCTGGTCAAGCAAGGAATTATATTTGATGTGAGCAAGAGCAATAAATTATCATCTCAGTCACAAAACATTAACAATATTTTCTTTCTCTGTTCAATAGGAATATGTGGGACAGGCCCAAGCTTGCCTGTTATATTTGGTACTTATATCTTCATTTATAAATGGACCCTTCTCTATCTTATATATAGAAGAAGTAGTATAATCCTCATTGTTGAGATGCGATAATAATTTAATAAATAATTCCATATTCCATAAATGAAATGATATGGCATAATAAAATAGTTCTTGCTGTGGACTTGTAACCTCTACATAATTATGTTGAGGTCATGGTAATCCTAAATCAATAAACAATAACTGCAATGATACATTTCTGCTCGTCAAATGATTGGATATAGGTGTAATTTGTTAAATGATTGTGTTGAAAAATGTATAGTCTTTAAAACTATGCGTTGGTGTATTAGGGCCAGGCCATATATTCTTTTTTTTTGTAAATCGATCGAGAGGAGTGTTCAAATAACGTATTTGGTGGTTATTAATGAAAAGACCTATCTATCAACATCATGGTTTATTTGTGTAAATGAAAAAATCCAATTACAAGCATAGGTAGACAAAATGTTTGGAATGCTGGTATGCGAACACATAGTGCGAACACACTATGATTGTATTAATTGTATTGAATGTCATCAAAATGAGGCCACTCAAACCTTGTAAATTCCTCCTCCTTCTCTGGGAACTGTCTCTATGGCAGACACAAACACATGAGGGTAAAGGGCTTCCTAATGTGCCTGCCTAGAACTCCCATATGCCAGCGGATGACCCTGCTGTAAGCTGTTGTAGGCGGTTTATTGCCTGGGATAAGGGACACAATATCTACAGGTAAAGTTGATAGCCTGTTAACATCATCAACAGTGTTATATAGTATATAATCTACAGGTAAGGTTATAGCCTTGTAACATCATCAACAATGGTATATAGTAAATACATTACAGGCTCTGGTTGAAACTGCTAAACACTCGGGGTCAATAGCAACTGTATATCTTTAATAGATTTACTTTTTAATTGTAATCTAACATAACTCATGCCTGCTGCCTGAAGCGGGCATGCTCCTGCCTGAAGTTCATGTAGGCCTATCTGTAGCACAAGGGATTCAGACAGCATGCTTCAAAGCCTGGGTGCAGTGGTCAGGCATGTTATGTCTGGTCCGGGGGGTGAGGTTCTCCACCAGGGCCCAGAAGGGATCCACCTCCCTGCAGCACATGCTCTCCACAGCTGAGGT
>NW_011345642.1:148851-170129 GCF_000735185.1 Notothenia coriiceps | reverse complement strand
TCTGAATCTGGATCATTTACACTTAACATAGCTATAACAGTGTTGGGAGGTGAGTCCTCTAACACAGTCTCGGATTTAGAAAGCATGTTAATGTAAGGACTATTATCATTTATATCAATAACATCTACAACAACTTTCGTGGAATCAGAGAGTCCTCCGCTGTCTACAACTTCAATATCCATTTGATACATCTTCGCCTTTTCATAATCTAAGTCACCGATAAGGATAATTTCACCGGTTTTTATATTTATCTTAAAAAGTTCAGATAAAACACGTTTGTTCGTGGATATAAGATATGATATTTCTCCATTCACACCAATGTCTTTATCAGATGCACTAACAGTCGTTACGCTGGTGCCTTTGGGAGAATGTTCTTGTATTTTTGCTCTATACAGCGGCTTAGCGAATGTAGGTGCGTTGTCATTCACATCTAATACATTTACAAATATCTGCATTGTCCCTGACAACTGCGGCTCTCCTCCATCTATAGCGGTTAACAAAAGTGAAATGTATTCCTGCTTTTCTCTATCTAGAGGCTTCTGTAAAACCATCTCGACCTTTTTACTTCCCCCTGCCTGAATTCCAGGTTTTAATACAAAGTTATCAGTAGGAGTAAGTGAGTATCGCTGTAAGCCATTTATCCCGATGTCAGAATCAACTGCTTTTTCTAATACAAATTTCGATCCTATGACAGCAGACTCACTGATTTCAAATCGTTTTTCTGCATTTGTAAAACTGGGGGTATTATCATTTATGTCGGTGATCTCCACTGTTACACGAAACATTTCCATTGGATTTTCCAGAATTAACTGGAAATGTAAAGCACAAGGCGTCGTCTCTCCGCACAAAGCCTCTCTGTCTATTCTCTCCTGAATGAGAAGGACTCCCCTTTCTTTATTCAGCCCGATGTATTCTACGCTGCCTCCTGTATAGACACGGGCTTTACCGGATTTCAGCCTTTTAAGATCTAAACCTAAATCCTGGGCGATGTTTCCAACGACAGAGCCTTTCGACATTTCTTCGGGGATGGAATAACTGACCTGCCCGATCACGTAGCTGAGGCATAGCAGCGAGAAAAACAACAGTACTCGCCGTCTCATTGTTCTGCCTGGAATCGTTTCCTGCACCGTTAAAACAAATACATCCCAATTCAGTCAATGCCAAAGTAGAAATCAAGAAAAACCGTCCACACTCCAACTTTAGTAGGAAAAACAAAGCATCCAGAAATGTAAATCCTCTCAGGGCTCCATATAAGCGCAGACTGTTTGCTCCGTCTTTCTCCGGTTATGATCCCGTATATACACGAATGGGCAGGACAGACAGAAAATATAAGCTCTAATTCACAACAAGCTTGCCAATAGCGACCCTCTGAGTTGAAAATACAAATTACAACAAGTGATATGAAACAAATGCAGTTAAACTGATTCAGTGGCGGCTCCATAGTATTTTTGTTGGGTTATGGAAGGGCTAACCCATACAGTCGTGGGGCTCAAATCAGTATTTGCAATGTAATTACATACACGCCCTCCTTGACAGTGAAACGCCACGCGTGAGACTTAGCTTATTTCCCCGTCTCAATCCAAATTGAACTGTATGAAATAAAAAGGCACATTTGTCTTGTAGTAAATAAAAAGGACGACCAGGAGCCAATCCTGCAATTTCCCCACAAGTGAAAGAGTTGACATGCTGAAAACCCAACCCCTGCGGGGGTCTGGGGGGATTCTGCCCCAGGAGATTTTTTGAAGTACTAACATAAAATACTTATTTTGGTGCTCCCTTTTGAAGAAAAAAAAATATATATATTACTACACGACATATTTAAAAAAATGAATGCCATTTTAGTTTTTTGTTACTTTGTTCTGAAAGCTGAACCTGCTGCTCCTCACAGAGAGAAGAGGGAAGAGGCTGTGTGAATTACTTTACAATGTGGATAATGGTGGATAGCCCCCATTGTTCTGTGTGTCAAAATTAAAGACAGCCCACACACCTATCAATCATCAAATTAAACTATCAATTACGTGTTGATTTATATCAACACGTAATGTATATAGAGATGTACTACAGCAAAAGTATTCTCCGTCGGGACTTCCTGCAACAACACCACGCCGTTATCTTGATTCTGATTGGCCAGAAGACATTATCAAAGATGTTCTATTGAGAAAACGATCACTACGTGACAAAAGTTTTCAAAACCGTTTCTAGTCTTCGGTATTTCCAGACAAGTGGCTACTGAAATCAATCTTACAGCTGCTGTCTGTGCAATTTATTCCGCGCGAGTTGGCGGACTTTATTTTGCTTACTTACTTAGGTGGGGCTAAGGTGGGGCTAAGCCATTTCTTGGTATGGCTGTAGCTTACCCCAGCCATACCCTGGCGCCGCCACTGGCTATAAAGATCCATACAATGGGAATATTCAATTGAAACTTCTGTACTTTTACTTTGGTTTAAATATGAATGACATGTTTACGGTTTTAAGAGATAACCACACAATGAAAATGATAAAAAAAATCTAAATGTAATGTAAAAAATTATCAAGTATGGTGTTATAATCAAAAAGTCTTCCATATAAAATTGTACTTCAGTATAAAAAAAATGGTTAAGTTAAGTTGTGGAAGTTATATTATTATAAACTATGTTTGTGGGATGATCACTGTACGAACAGTTTTTCTTTAGATAAGAAAATGATTAGGCCATACTGGAAATCTTTGCTGTGACCACACTGTACAATGCATCTTAAACACACCTTAATGATGATCTCAAGCAGCATAACATTATGTGCCTGACAGCAGTGAACTGGACTTTGTTTTTCTTTTATGGCTCTGATCTGCTGATTCGTTGACGCCCAGTGAGCACTTTGTTTGCTCGGTGTGTGCAGTTCAGTCAGTGTGTGCATCTGACAGGAGAGTGGGGGGAAAGTGAAAAAAGAGACGTTTCTGTTCTTGTGAAGAGATGTCTAGGTACCACAAAGCAGCGATTGATGGATACTTGGACCTCTTGAAGGAGGCCACGAGGAAGGACTTGAACTCTACGGATGAGGATGGCATGACTCCCACTTTACTGGCTGCTTTCCACGGACATGTCGATGTTCTTCAGCTCATATGCAGCCGAGAGTAAGCAGGATGCACTCTTCTCTATCATCTAGGAGTAATTTTGCATATATAGCCAGCTTAATCTAATTTATGGTTAATGAAAAGGCTTGGTAAATTGGCTGAATTGTTACATTTTTAGAGAACCATACATTTTAAAGCAATTTCTGCAGAAATGCTTGATGTATTATGCACATTATAACTAAACTAAGATACAGTCAATGTTCAGTGACCACATTGTAGCATGTTGTCCAATAAACTTACAATAATATGTAATTGTATACAGCTAATCAGTTATTTAGGACTGCATCTATGTTTTTTCTTCATGTGTTGGTTTTAAACATGTCTCTGAAGACAATATAACAAGCTAAAACTTAATTCCACTCCCATGAGCTGAGCCAAATGTTTAATCAACCAAAAACCTCCTGTGAAACAAAAGAGCCCTTTATCTGTAACCACAACCCCCCGAATCATTTGTTCAACCTAACAAAACAGAGGCTTCAATCTAGAACAGCATTCTTACTGAAAAAAATATGATTCTGCGACAGCCTATTCAGTAGGGCGTAACACGCACCTCACCCTGCTACGTGGAAAGAAATAATTAAAGCTCTTCTGCTTTGGTCATTGGTTTTTACGACACTGTATTGCAGGAATACAGCAATAAAGACTTTTATGGCTGTGACAATGAGGCACAGCGCAAGAGGACTTTAATTCTTAATAGTTTACCAATTCACTTAGCTGTGTTTGGTATTATGAAGTTATATGTCATCAGTTTTTGTTTGACATGAAAGACGTTAATTCTAACCTTAAATGTAAAGGGTTAGGATATTCATATTTGCTCTCTTGCTAAGAGTCAAATTAGAAGATTGTCTGACACCTGTAGCTGGAGCTTCTTAGCTAACTTAGCTTAGTGTCCAAAGACTGTACAAATATTTTTTTTAAGCTAGCCTTGCTCTGTCCAAAATCTACTTACCAGCTCCTCTAAATGTCACTGATATCCTATGTATATCTCTTTCTAGTCCAACCCATACAAGAGTTGCAGATCATTACTTTAAAATAAATATGTTTTTGTTTCAAACAGAGGAGACCCCAACAAGAGTGACATCTGGGGAAATACACCTCTGCACCACGCTGCTGCTAATGGCCACATGCACATCCTTAGCTTTCTCGTCAACTTCGGTGTTAACCTTTTTGCACTGGACAATGAATCCCACACAGCTATGGACGTTGCTGCTTCTCGCGACCGCATGGACTGCGTGCGCTTCCTAGATGCTGCTTCATCGCAGCAGACCAACCAAAATCCAAAGAAGGTTGTCAATCTAAAGAAAGAGGCCATCAAAGAAGCAGAGAAACGTATAAAACTCTGCGAGAAGGTGAAGAAGAAACACCAGAGCAAGATGGATAAAATGCAACATAGAGCGGATAATACTGGATCTGTCTCAGAGGCCAGCATGGCATCAGCGTTCTCAGAGGGTGGCACCATGTCCGGCATCAACGAGCAGTTCTCCAAGCTGATTTCTGCGGATAAATCCGGGTCCCTCACAGCCAGGGTTAAAGGCACACTCCAGAAGAAGCTCGGTAAAAAAGATAAAGGCACGCTGCAGAGAACAGGAGGGGATGGGAACGTAATTTTCCTGAAACAGGATAGTGCAGCGACTGATCAGCCAGAGTTTCTGGATGTCTTCAACGAGCAGGATGAGAGCATGCTAGACAAGGAAGGCTTTGACGATTATTCTGACGATGAACCAGGCGAAATCAAACAGTCCATCTTCAACCGGCCTGGCCTTGGCGGTCTGATTTTCATGAAGAAGATGGGACTTGATTCAGAAGACATCCCCAGTGGGAACAATGAAAGTTTGGGCTACCTCGTTCAGAACGAGATGTTTGATGCAGAGGAAGATGCTGCTGGATTTGATGGAATTGATGCTGATCTGCCCTGGGATCAGGAAGACCTGGGACTGGATGATAATGAAGATGAGGAGACTTCTCCTTTGGATGGATTCTTGTCTGCCATCTCTTTGCCAGAGTTTGCCCCTGCATTCAGCAGAGAGCACCTAGACCTGGAGGCGCTGATGCTTTGCTCTGATGAAGATCTGAAAGGCATCCGCATCCAGCTGGGTCCCAGGAAGAAGATCCTGGAAGCTGTTGCTCGCAGAAAGAAAGCACTGGAGAGTCCAGGCATCATGACAGACAGCTGCTTGTAATCTCAAACAACACATGAACAGTACATTATAATCCTATTTAAGGCTTAAAGAGAGTGTTTTTTTGTAAATAGAGACAAAAGTTTGATTTTCCAAATACAAGAAAATGTTTTCCTCGAAACTGAATTTTACTGTACTTACCTACAATATCAAGAAAAGCATTGATACATTTGGTTGAGCAAGACAAGAAAATTGTAATACAAATACACAGATGTTTCTCGTGAATCGTTTATTTCCACAAATGACAATCGTTGGACGATGTGCTGTTTTATGTTGTTTTTACTTTTGACTTGAAAATATAATTGTCAAATAAATCAAATATAATAAACAATGTCTCCTAATTAGTGATGGGTAAATATATACATAGATTTGCTTGTGTGTGTCTACTTGTTCCCTGGTTTTGGGAACATAGGTTTGTTCATACAGTCACATTGTGAGGACTCACATTCCATTTTGGACAAAAAAAGTTGGTCCCAATAAAGTATGTTATGACAGTATATTGTGGCCAAAAGAGCATAACTGCAAGTGAACAAAATACAAATAAAGAAAAATAATAGACTAATTTTAAAGTTTGTGTAGAGCCTAAATAATTGGGCTGACCAGGTTTGGATCTTATTGTTCTATAGTTAAAATGCCCCAACCTGATAACTTGAGAAGTTAACCAGAGATGTAACAGGAAGTCAATGATCCAGGGAATTATTTTTTGAAAAAAAAGATCTGATGAACCCACTTAGCAACCAAATAGCCAGCGAACACAGTATGTTGGGTAAAAAATATAGTTATTGGACTCTAAATAATTCCTTGCATTGTTCCATGTGTGCTTGATGTATAAACAACTAATATAAGGTAAAGCAAAATGCATAATTAATAAAAAATAAAAAACAGTTTGTATTACTTATTTTGTGTTTATTAGTTTCGGTGTCTTATTCTTTAAACATGCTGCATGTATATAGAGGCCTATGTGGAATCTACTACAAGTCTGGATAATAAAAAAGGTTTTGAATAATTTAATGTTTTCATTTATACACTCAGTTTTGATATTATGACTAGTTTTACACAATGTAAGATGATCCTTCTAGTCTTAAAGTAACGTATGGCATATAATAGTAAAACAAATGCATTAAAGACTTTGGTGCAAACATTACACTTTTTTCTCGGCTTGGGAATTTACACAAAGCCGGAAGTACTTGGGGGTGATTGCTCTTGTGCTGTGGGGCAGGACTTCCGGGGAGAGGTTTTAAAGCCCTGTCGTTACCGTTTGACGGTAGTGTGTGACTGCAGAGGGTGGGCTCGTACTGTTGTGGTCACGATCGTGTCTAACAGGTATTATAATTTACAACTGCTGAATGCTTTATATCCCCTGCCTGTGCCTTGTATGTATTCTGCTGAAACGAAGGATATCATATCACTAGAGAGAGATATCGGCTATGATTCGCTAAACCTAATTAGTCCGCTAACTAACAGGTAATCTCAGGTCCTCTCTCCGTCGTGTTGCTTCTCCTGCGACTTTTACACATGGCAATTTTGAACAGCAATTAACTTACTGAAAATAAGTGTTGACCGGCTAATCTTTAAACTGTCGGTTTTATCTAAAACGTGAATTGACAGTCAAGGTGTTCCAACTGTGCTGTCTGTTTGTCTCCCCACTACAAAGTGAGAAATGGCTGAAATAATCGCCGTCCACGCCGTGTTGCCCTCGCCGTCCACTATAAACGGCACCTTCCCGATCCAGGAGGACACAGCTGCAGCCGCCCCCCCGGCCTCGGTGAGCAGCGAGGAGGACTACCTGTTTGTGGAGGCCAGGCACCCCAACACCGTCCTGCAGGGCCTCAACAGCCTGAGGCTCAACAACGCCTTTTGTGATGTGACCCTGTGCTGCGGAGGCAAGGAGTTCCCCTGCCATCGCATTGTGCTGGCCTCCTTTAGCTCTTACTTCCAGGTAAACACAGCTCTCCGTCACCACAGTCATGGCAGTGACACACTCAATCAATCACTCCATCAATCACTCAATTTCTGTTAAAGTGAAGATACCCAATACACTTGACAATTACGAAGATTGCATGGAATGTGATGCATCATACAGTGCATACAAGTAAACAAAAAAAAGTGACAAAAAATGCAATGTCAATGGGATAGATCGGATTCTTTGAAGTGTAGTTGGATGAGGTTCTTATGTGAGTAGATGGACAAGAGGACCAGCACAGAAGTACTACAGAATAACAGTGTAGTGCTGTGGACAAAAAATCCCTCCCAAAAAGGTTTATGTATTATAATTTAAATATTTTCACAGCTCTACCTTGCTGTCAGACAGCCCTTTCCGACAGAGATCTGAAGCAACTGAAGGAATGACCAGCATCAAGAGAGTGACAGTTTACAGTATGGCTTTATTAGCCCATGGCCTTGTAGCATGGCCTTGTAACCACTACGGATAGGCCAACATGTTATATGGTAAAACGTTCTAGTTTTTGTCACGTTTCTAGCTTCATAATGTTGGACTACTGAAACTAAACAGTTCTAGTATCAGAATTGGACAGACCAGAGAAAAGGACATTGCAATGATCAAGCCTGGAAGATATAAATGCATGGATTACGGTTTCATTACAATGATTCAATACATCTAGCTTTGGCAATATTAGTCTAAAAAAACATTCAATGTTAATAGTCAAGTTCTCCCACATTTCTTTGGACCAACAACTCAAGGAGTCCAGATGTTCATACGCTACAAATTCATGTAAACAGTTTGGATTTTTGGGTGTTTCCTCCATCTCTCCAGGCAATGTTTTCCACTGACCTGATAGAGTCCAAACAGGAACGTGTTGCCATTAATGGAGTTGAGCCTCAGATGATTGGCATGCTGGTGAGCTACGCCTACACCTCAGAGGTCTACATTTCTAAAGCAAATGTGCAGGTAAAGTACCAGCCATTCTTTCTTCTTCACTGGCGCCCTTCCTCTAAATAATCTGTCCTGAAAAACAACAACATTTGTTCCAGGCTCTGCTGGCAGCAGCCAACCTGTTGGACGTGATGGCCGTCCGAGAGGCCTGTTGTCGCTTTATGGAGTGTCAGATGGACGAGATGAACTGTGTGGGGATTCACTGCTTCGCCGAGGCCCATTCTTGTAAGGTGTTGGAAAAACGCAGCATGGAGTACATTCATGAGCAATTCAGCAGCGTTTCTCAGCAGGTGAGAAACGCTGATCAAACCTTTTCAGTCTACATGCTGATACCTGGGGCTTGGGTATTTGCTGTGTTTAGTTAATAAGCATGTATGGAAGTGAATGGGAGTGTTCTTTAACATGGAAGGCAACATCAGGTTTGAACTAAATATTGCTTTCAAAACTTAAAAAAAAAAAATGTATCGTTCTAACTTTACTGAATAGTTTTTCACTTAAGTCAAAGTAAACTTTAATGTCAATCTTTCAGTTTGTGTGTACAGACGGAGAGATCGAAATGACGTTTCCAACAATCCCGAATACAAAAATACAATTATACAATACACAGATATGTATACAAATTAGGGCTGTCCCGAATACCATTTTTCGGGCTCCGGATATTCAGTAGTAATCAGCAGCGAATATTCTAATATTCGTTCCGCGCGGCAGTGAACCGCTTTGACGCGTGTATTTCGGTTTATTCACGGCATTCTTTTTGTTATTCTACAGTATTGTTGTTTTATAGTTATTTGTTAATATATACAACCCAATTTGTGTTCTTTGAAATTGAAAAGGATATTGCATTGTGTATGTTACTTTCGTTGCAGTTGTATGTCTTAAGGGTAATTTGGCTTGGCTTTCTATTTTGTATGGACATGCTTTTATTTTGAAGGAAAGTTAGCGCAGTTGACAGGAAGTTGTTGTTGCTATGGAAACAACGTGACGGAGATTAATGGAGAAAAAATAATATCTACATATAAAGACGGAGAAAGTAAACTATAACGTTTATGGTTAAGTGTTAGCACTCCCTGAAGAGGCACAAGCTCTTACTTTGATATTGGAGATTTCAATACATTAAAAAAAATAACGAAACCGAAATAGTTCTCCAACGAACGAATATTCGGATATTCGGGTACAGCCCTAATACAAATATGTATATCCTATATACACAATCAACGGACCCATTTACACATATGCACACATTAAGATAAAAAACAATCAATAGATAAAAAAATAACAGTCACTTCAATTTCAATATCAATATCTTTGGGAATGTACATTAGTGCAAGATTGTCCATAGAATGTGCATTTATTGCAAGATTGTCCATAGCAGCGTAAATAAAAGTGTCTGGTGCTGGATTTGAGTGTGCACGGGGAGTTATAGTTCAGTGGGGAGAGGGAGGAGAGAGAGCCTATTAAATTGAGCACCAGCAACTATGTAAAAAAAATCCTCAACTGGAATTAAAATACATGTATAAAATTCTACTGCTTATTGGGAATTTGATATTCTTTAGGTTTTGCATTTATTGGCAGACTTAACAAGCAATCAAGAGGCAAAGTTACAGACTAAGAAATTGCGAGGGACATTTCTTCACTAATTGTATAGATAACAAGTTTACATGATTTAATGGAGAAAATGATTGTTAGTTAAATCCATTGATATTTTGTCCTAATACAAAACGGGTTAAGATTTATTTTTTTCACAGTTTCATGTGTCGTTTTTTTCCCACTAGGAGGAGTTCCTGTCTCTGTGTGTGGACAAACTGACAGAAATAATCGCCAGTGATTATCTCAATGTGCCTAAAGAGGAGCTGGTGTTTGAGGCCGCCATGTCCTGGTTGAACAAATGTGCCACTCGAAAACAGAGCTTTGAAAAGGTTAGTTTACACAATCTCCGATAGAGGAATGCCTGTATAATGTTTTATTGTTCATGTATATATTGAGCAGTAGGCATCTCTTTATTTGGTGAGTCACAGTGCTGAGCAGCTGTTAGTCTTTAAGACATTCATAAATGAAGGATGACATGCCACCTCTGGAGAACGCTGTCTGCTGTCATTGTTGCCTTCTTTTCCTTTGACGTATTTTGCACTCTTTGTTTTACCATGCTGGAGATGAAAACAGATATACTTAATAATTTCCAAACATTACATTCTACAGAAGGTCGAAAGAAACCATCAAAGGAAACCTGTGAGGAGTGCTCAAGCTGAGCTATGTCTCTAAAAGTATAAATTAAACTGTTCGTGCTGTCATGAGGGGTTATGTACTGTACCAGACTAATAATTTTCTAACATCTTATCCGGTGAGTGTGCTTAGCTAAAGAGTTCCTGGCTTCATTTTTAACTCCTGTGACTTTCCAACCAGCAGTGATAACCGTCACAGTGGCAGTTCCTTAGAGTTCTTTTTCTAATCCTTCCTCAAAGGTCCTCGAACACATCCGCCTGTCTCTCATCAGCCCATACTACCTCCACGATGTGATCGAGTCTCTGGATGTGGTGAAGGAGAACCAGGCCTGCCAGAAGCTCATCTCCGAGGCCAAGGACTACCTGCTGCTGAAAGACCGCCGCGGAGAGCTCTACTGTCCCCGAGCGAGGCCGCGCAGGTCCACAGGTACACACGTTCACTTTCTATAGCTATTCCTGAAAAAATATCACAGATCATATAAGTGACTGTGACATACTTTGAATCTTATCGACTCATCTGCAATTCCAGAAAATGGTCCAGCACGGCTGGACCATTGTGGGATTACTATGGGATATTTGACAGCTTTTGCATCTGGTTTCAGAAATTCTCTCTGTTAGGTGCTCACAAACTTCTACATCTGACATGATTAGTGGATTGATCGATCAGTCAATCAAGGTTTATCAGCAACTATTGTAATCATTGATTTAATAGTCATGTTTAAAGCAAAAATGCCACAAATTCATAGGTTCCAGCTTCTCAAAAGTAAATATTTGCTGGATTTAATTAAACCAAATATGTTTGGGTTTGGCGGCATCATAAAAAAAACTAAACATTTAGATCTGTCAATTTGCACAGAAATTGTAGAAATTGTGAGGCAGTCTATGGACCAAAAAAGAATTGACCAAACGGATTAAGATATTGTATGATTTAAAATAATCCCAACAACAGTCACAGCCCCGTATACGACCACATTGTATCCTACAGGGATTAGATGAATATCTATCCAAAGGCAAGCGTGCCTCGGCTCACGTCTCTCTGTTCTTCTACTACTGTTACCACGGCAACAGGGACAGCTGAAGTCATAGTGACAGTTGGCGGGGAGGACGACAAGCTGGTGCTGCGCAGCGTGGAGAGCTTCGATCCTCTGACCAATCATTGGAAGAATCTGGCCTGCCTGCCCTTCGCTGTGAGCAAACACGGGCTGGTCGTGTCCGGTGAGATCAATTCAAAACTCCATATTGTGTCCCCCTCTCTCTGAAATGAGCAGCAGCTAAGTGACACGTCTTTTTCCTCCGCTCCTCCTCTGCAGACTCCACTCTGTATTTGGCAGGAGGAGAGTTTCCTGACGGCTCAGCCAGCAGGGAGATGTGGCGCTACGACCCCTGCTTCGACTCCTGGATGGAGATGGCTCCCATGAATGTTGCTCGCTCTGAGTTAGGTGAGGCACTCTCACTACAACAACACATAGGACCTGATAAGGCCTTTCAGTGATTTAAACTCATTTATAACATTACATTGCATTTAGCTGATGCTTTTATCCAAAGCGACTTACAATAAGTACATTCGAACAGGAAGATACAACCTTGAAGAAAACAGAATCATATAAGTAAATCAGGTTTCATAGAAACAAATATTTCAAGTGTTACTCAACTGGCTTTAGATAAGCCAGCCCTTTATTAGTATATAAGTGCTTTGTTAGCAGTTCTTTGTTAGTAATTCTATCGCTCAAAGTGGAGTCGAAAGAGATGAGTTTTCAGTCTGCGCCGGAAGATGTGCAATCTATCTGATAAGATGTCATAAATCTGTCTGTTGGCTAATAATCTTTGATTATAGCCAAGTTTTAGTTGAAAGAGTAGAATAGGGTAACGTTCATATTTGAACTATTAACCAATGGCTCCTTTTGTGGCTCTTTTACTGTCTCTTTATTTAAGAATTTCATTTCAGTTCCAAACTTCTAAATACATCACACAAAGTAAACCCCTTCCCCCTTCCCTATCTTCCTCTCAAATCTCACCACTACTTTCAGCCTGTCACTCTATCACCTGTGTATAACGTGAGAACGCCAGCTTTGCATTTTGTGTACAAGTGTTGTATTGAGTGTGTATGTCGAGTATGGAAAATGTTACCAGACTTGGAACCACTGTGGGATGCTGTTACCTAGACTCTCTGTGAACAATCTACACCTCCTTCTCTTTTCCTCTGCCAGCACATTAAACACGACACTGAGGTGCGGTATGGCTGCAGATCATATACTCTGCCTCCAAGGCACTAAAAGTTGGCCCCATTTGAATAGATATGTAACACAGTCGATAGAGTTCGGAACCCAACCCTAAAAGATAATAATTGCTTTTTACCGTGTAGAAACAGACTACACACATACATTTTGTTTCCGTTGCTGAGCCAGGACACATCGAAGCTCTTAGCTAAGTTAACTCTAACATGTGGGGGTAAATATCTGTTATGTTTAGATAAAATCAGTTTACTGATTTGGTTAATCTTGCCCTCAGGCCTGGTGATGCTGGATGGCTTTGTGTATGCAGTGGGGGGGTGGGAGGGGGGGTCCCGCATGGACTCTGTGGAGTGCTACAACCCTCACACCAACTCCTGGCAGTTCACAGAGTCAGTGAAGATGGCCGTCACAAGCCCCGCTGTGGTGGCACTGGACGGACTGCTCTACGTTACTGGTAGGAAACACAGGCTACACATGTGAACGTTTTTCCTGAGGTTGTGCTTTCTGACTAAAATATTTGCTGTTTTACCACTTATTATGCTTGTGTCAACCTGTCCTGGTAGGTGGAGCCGTTCTAGAGGATGGTGACGGCACAGACTTCGCTCAGGTGTACAACCCTAAACGCTCGATGTGGACCGAGGTTGCCTCCATGCAGATCGCCCGCTCCGGTTCAGCTGCTTGCACACTCAAAGGAAAGATTTATGTTATAGGTATGTAACTCTCTTTACAGCAGCTATTCCCCACCATTGTGCCTCAGAGCATTATTTAGTGAGAGTGCAACATTTAATACAAAATAAAATGTTGATAAAATACAAAGCAAGTTTTTGGATAAATGTGCGCAATAAGAAGTTATTTCGACACACTAACATGTAATTCCTATGTTGGCCGCTGTTTACATCTGATGTACTATAAAATGATATATTTTTTAGAAACTAAAACATCATGAGGGAGATGACTCTCGGCACTAAGCAAAGTACAAAGTATGTGGTAATGAAATATGAGCTTGAATAATTTACATTTATATTTAGATAATTTATTTAAATCATTACTGCTAACAGTGGTGGCAAGACATTTTCAGCCCAGATTATTTTTTCTCTTTTTTGTCAGGTTACATATTTTTGTTTGGCTGTAACGTTTAAACAATCAGAAATGGGCACTAATTTACAAAAGTTACAATCTTCTTTTATAGCACCCGACAAAAACACAGCAAGACCTTTTTATATACATTGAAATCAAACAAGATCATGACGATCTCTTGTTTATTCTCACAGGAGGATGGCACGCCTCAACAGAGAACACAGATAAGGTGGAGTGTTACAATCCAAAGACCAACAAGTGGACCATGTGCGCTCCAATGAAAGAACGACGGTACCGGCCCGGGGCGGCAGTGGTGGATGGAAAGATTTACGTCCTGGGAGGAGAAGAGGGCTGGGACAGGTGAGGGGCTCATCTGGAACATTTTGAAAAGTTGCTTGTCAATGCAGGGCTCAACAGTAACGGTTGCCAGGTTGCCATTGGCAACCATTCAGAAAACATGTCAACCACTTCTTGGCCTTTGGTTGCCATCCGTGGCAACCAGTTTTTAACATAAAGAAATAAGGACAGCAAAATGTGCACCCCAAAATAGATAAATGTTAAATATCTGTTGTATTAAGAGTGATATTTAATTATTGTTGTGACCAGTCGGAACCTGATACTTAAGTTGCACGTGCATTGGTGTGATTACGGAGCCAGACAGCGATGTACGTTTACTCGCGTGCGCGGTGCACCGTGTGTTTGTTTTACAAAAAATGGCGAAGCAAATTAAGTTGTTTGACTATGGGGTAAAAAGTTCGGCCAACCCGTCAACATCTCAAACGAATGTTCAAAGTGATTCAACTGATAAAGCGCAAGATGAACCCGAACGAAAAGCAAAGAGGAAATGGGTAAAGTCTTGGGAGGCGAAACATTCCGCTTCGTTGTCCATCCACTTCCGGTAAAAGTTCCTTCAAAATAAGAGTCCCGATCTTATTACTACCAAAATAAAAGTGCAAAACGTATATATAATCACTTCTATAAAAAGGTAACGCATTTTAAATATAGTTACAATATTTAAAGGTAATTTACAGCATTACTAATTAATATCTAATTCTTAACTGTGAATGGTTTTCATGTATTTAACATTATAAATGTATTAGTCTGGCCAATCCAAGACTTCAATGCCGAAGGACCAATGGATCTATGGTGGGGGTCAGCACAAAGGTCAAGAAAACCCACATTTGAAAGGGAGACAACGGATGATGAAACTATTGACTTGCTCAATTCATTTGTGAGGGATCTGTGAAGAACATGACAACAGCTGCACTACTGGTATTTAGTATACCAGCAATTGAGGGGTGGACAAGTTTCCTACCACTTAGGTTTCAAATAATTGTGTTAATTACTTATTGTAAAGCATTTGAACACTATTTTGTGTCACATGTTCATTATTAAGTTGATGTATAACTGTATAGTATCTTAATTATTTAAAATAGGTGACAAAAAATGGCAACTGTATTTTCAGTTTTGGCAACCAAAAGCTGATGCCTGGTTGCCAGCCTGGCAACCACTTTTAAAAGTTAGCGTTGAGCCCTGCAATTTAATGTCATCTGATCCCAGCAGGAACTTCTGCATGAGTCCAGGACTTGACAATAAATTAGGGCTTAACAGTTGATGATAATTGAATGTTATCACCATCACAAGATGGACTATTGCAATATTCAAATCCGAGGAAGGCAAATATGTGAAAAATTCCATTAATTAGTTTTTTAAACTCTGTTTTTAAGAAGATCCTCATGAAAAACATTACAGCACGATCATTTAAAATGTATAAATGAAATAATAATAATGATGCAAAAATTATTATTTTCTTCCATTATCATGAGGCGTATCACAATATCAGCCGCAATAATCCCAGTAAGATATTGTATTTATTTATAAAAAGCAATGAACTGCTCTTATGCAGTTGGAATTTAAAGAGGAATGTGAAGTGGCTTTTTTTTCTTGCATTAAAACCAAAAGACATTTACAGCCTTCCTACTCCTAATGCTCCTTCCCCTGTACATGCAGATATCACGACACGATCGAGAGGTACTGTGATGAGACGGACGCGTGGGAGATCGTCGGGGAGATGCCCACCAGTCGCAGCTGGCTCAGCTGTGTGTCTCTCCAGCTCAGGAAGGACATCCACATGTGCTGCTTACCCGGGACGCCAAACGACATTTGAGCGACAGTGTCTGAATCTTTCGTGGTTGTTCATTGCACCCTCATTAGGGGACAGTGCCCTACAAAGCTCAGAGCTGTGGAGAGCAGCTGACTGAGATGGGATGCCGGGATCTGGCACGGCGCTGATTGAGCTGTTACCGGCGGCAAAGAGTAGTCGGTTTTGATCGACGTCTGCTTGTGGAATGAGTCACAATTGTGTCCCATTTTTGCCTTGATGACAAAAGACATATGGTCCACGGATATTAAGTTACTGATTGACGATCGAGTCAGCAGTCTGATCTGGCTCTCTGTATGATGTATGTTTACGGTACTGTTTTGATGGCCGAACACCTCAAATCTGTGAAAAGCCAACATAGTGTATTTTTGTACTGTTATAACGATGTGATGTATTTATTGGGGTGTGATTAGCTGTGAGAAAGATAGTTAAAAAAATGTAAACATTTCACAAAAGATTCTCTATGGGCCAAATAATCTTTCTGTGAATATTTCTTAAGGTCACCCGTGAAAAAGTTGTCTATACGTGAGCTGTGTTTTTGTAAGTAATGCTTTGTAAGTTCTGAATGATGGTCTTTACTACCTGTAATATGTTTCTATTTTTGTAATGTGTGTCGTAGTGACTTTTAATGGAGTGGGTTCTAATAAATAGTTTAAATTATTTATTCAGAGTGCAATTTTATTTTGTTATTTCAGAAACGGCCTTAAACAACTTAAAACGTTTTGCATATGTGTATATTTAAGCAAAGCCAGTGGAAAATGTCCACTAAAGTAAAGAGATATTAGACCAAGCTACGTATTGTTTTTATTTATTGCATTTTATTTTGACTCAATTTGAAGCCCTGATATATGAAAGGCTACTTCATAATTTATCTTTTATTGTTCAAGCTTCACTAACGTCATTTAAAATCTCATACTCATTTTTCTTGGCAGTAATGGGACTCCCTCCTAAACTAGACATAATTAGGGAAAACATCTTAGAATGAATATATGTATGTACACTATCAATTTATTTATCGACCACACAACTACGTTTATAATAGTTTTGGTAACTTTGAACCTCCTGCAAAAGTTTATCTTGAAGTCCTATATAATCTTTGATCGTCTGCTAGCTACAGTGGATTCTGGGTAATACGACGCCATCCGCCATATCTGTCTTTCTGTACCGGTTGAAGGAGACCGGAGTCATGAGAGGAATCCGATCCCTCCACAATATCCCCGTGAGTCCCGTTTTTCTCAGTTTGATATAAGCCGTGTAACCGTTAGGAGTTCAACTCGTTGTGATTCTGGAGCTGCTTGAGAGGGGAATTAAGCTCCAGTTAGCCTGCTGGCTAGTTAGCTTGCTAGGTGGCTAGCTAATGCAGGTTTATCTAACGTTAGGCTTGTTTTCATGGTTTCATTATCACACCCTGAAGTCAGTCACATGTACAGAAAGCCCTGTTAAACGTTACGTTTCCAGTAAAACAGTTTATTAAATACTTATAGCTGTGTAGCTTGTTTTTGGTTAGCTTCCTGCAACCTGAAGGTCATGTCAGAAGCCAGGTAAGGTTTTCCCAAATATTTTGGTTGATGTGTCTCCAAACGAAAAACACCCCTTAATGTGGTCATAGCTGAGTGACAACCAGATATTTTACGGCCACAGGCTTTGTTTAAACTTTACAGGAAACATGTGTAATGTTATTTGTGTTTATACTGTAATGTTAGTAAAGTTACACGGGTTATTTCGGGACAACCTAACATTACACTGACACACCAGCTCTGCTTTATGACAGGCTGTCAGTGCATGACAAGCCAGAGGTGGAAACTATCATTACTTATTTGTGCCCAATACAATTGTTCAAGTCTTTTAGGCTTTTTCATGCTGTATTTGATCTTTGGGCACATGGTACTACTTAAAAATATGTTTTATTATATATAAAACAACACGGAGGAGGTCCCATACACAAAGGCTAATTATAGTACACAAATGGCTGTTTCTCAAAAACTACATTGGGCATGTTGAATATCAAAGGTCTGCAAACATGCACACAGAATACAAATATTGCATTTGAAATACATCTTAAAAACACAATGTTTTTCCTGACTTAGACAATGTGTAATAAAAAACAAGTTTAATCATCAAACTTGATAATACTACAAATATCTTCATATAGTACATAAACCTGTTGCTTACCTGTTAGTGATATGATCCGACCCCTCAGATTTACTTTGGAGGAGGGGCAGGGAAACACAAATGTATCTCTTAAGCCCTCATGTACTTGTATCAGAGGTTGATAGGTGACGGCTGCTGTAAGGAAACATTAGAGGTCATATTACTCTTTGTGGGCAAAAGGGATAGTCCAGATTGTCTGATAGGGGATCCTATCCATAGTCAGTGTATTACTAACAGTAAATATCGCTCCAGTTTTTAGAAACATACCAGCTCCTGGGCTGTGGACTGGGGCCTAAGCGAAAAATATTTTAGCCACCTTAAGGCTGGTTTAATTTGTTGCTATATTTAGTTTATTTTGACAGCTTTACCTCGCTGTCAGACAGTCCCTTTCCAATGCTAATGCTGTCAGTAAAGACAACTCATCTTTAGGTTTCACAGGATAAATGATTGCCAGTCGTTGGTTAAACTTATTTTTCTTTAATCCTTATGTTGAGTCTGTACCCCTTTTTAACTGAAAAAAAAGTCAAGAGCAGTGAAAGAAAACAAGATGCTTGCTTGTGTTAAATCGTGTGTCTCTTCTTCCTACAGAAACGCTGCTATGCGGCTGCCAGGAGGAGTCCAGCTCTCACTGAACCCCTCGCTCTGCCGTCCTTAGCTAAACCTCTCCCTCCCCAACATTTCCAGGTAGGCACTGCTCACATATAAATACCCATATCTGTTTCAGCCTACAATCACGCTGGACATTGTTTGATTTTTAGGTTCGCAGTAACAATTGTTGTTGCTGCTTCAGGTGTCTAAACTTCCCAACGGTCTGGTGATAGCATCGCTGGAGAGCAACTCCCCGCTGTCCAGTGTCGGTGTGTTTGTGAAAGCTGGGAGTCGCTATGAGACTGTGGAGAACCAGGGCGTCTCTCATGTGCTGCGACTGGCAGCAAACCTGGTAACTTGTGATTGTGTGTTCTGTAGCTGCTTACTGTGTACTTCACCTGAGTAAATGTACTTTGATAAGCAGTATCTCAGCCATTGGACTGTTATATCTTAACCTGTTTTTCACCCACATGCTGTAAAAAGTTGTTGAAATACTTTGTGTTGTGTTTTAGACCACTAAGGGTGCATCTGCCTTCAAGATCTGTCGTGGTTTGGAGGCACTGGGGGGCAGCCTGAGGTCAGTGATGGTACTCTGCACATGCACACACTGACAGTCTAAAAATAAATACCAGTGTTACCTTATAGCCCCATTGATACATCTGTGTTGTCACCTGTTTACTTTCAGTGTGACATCATCAAGGGAGACCACCGTCTACACGGCAGGATGCATGAGAGACAACATGTAAGTGCTGCTTTCTTTATGTCGAGCCTTTAATGCTGCTCTACTCCCATGCTGATGACTATGTAAGTGTTAACATGACTGTATCTGTGTGTGCAGAGATTCATTATTTGAGTATCTGGTCAACGTGATCACAGCTCAGGACTTTCGGCCGTGGGAGGTGTCCGGACTGACGTCAAGAGTGAAGATCGACAAGGCTCTGGCTCAGCAGTGTCCTCAGATAGGTCGGTAGCAACAGTTCAGCTCTGAACATCCTGCTTTCTCACTGTGGTAATGGAGTTGAGTCGAAGGAGAGCAATTGTACGCAAAGGACTTTAGGTTCAAGGCTATCAGAAACATTTGGTAAAAGGTAACGCCTGCACACTTAGTCCATGCCACCAGCGTTCTTTAAAGAGCAACTTCCAGGTTAAAGACACCTGTGAATAAATGTGTAGGAAAATGATGAATACACTAGTTTTCAAAAAAATATACAGAAATATACACTACAGTGACATCTGGCGTCGTTTTTGTAAGAAATGTTCACTTCCACATAAAAAACCCTCGGCACGTGACCTCCCGCGTATGACGTAACACGGGGGACACAAGGGGGAGAGCGGCAGGTGTAACGTATTAATAAACATGGATCCCAATGCTAGTTTCGACACAGAAGACACAGAAGAAGTTGAACATGAATATTCGAATGCATATGAGGGACCACAACCTTATAATTATGAGCCTGCTAGGCGTCCAAGAGACCAGGAGCAGCCAAGGATTAGAAGAAATAACGGCCATCGGAGAGAAATTGAGCTGTGGTGTGAGGAGAACCAGTGGAGAACTGGGCAGCTATCTTGGTGAGTGACCGGCGTTAGCTACAGAATGTTAGCTAACGTCACATCACAACATTGTAAAGTTAGCTATCATATATCAGGCTATAACTAAAGTAGCATTGATAATATAGTAACGTTACTGGCAGGACTGTTGATACTGATCCATAACAGAAACGAATGCGCAAGTATCAGCCGTATCTCGCGTTACCTAATGCAACTCCACACTACGGTGCTGTGTACCGGAGGGGAGATGCGAGCAGCGAAGGAGCGGAAGAGATGTAATACGGTTCCTGATAAACGTTTGTTTGTAGGTGCTTGTNGATAAAATGCGTTCACTAGTAGATATCAAATATGACACTTCTCTGTTTGACCAAAGGCACCAGCGTAACGACTGTTAGTGCATCTGATAAAGACATCGGCTCAAACAGAGAAGTGTCATATTTGATATCTACTAGTGAACGCATTTTATCTGAACTATTTAAAATGGATTCAAAAACAGGAGAAATTGTCCTAATCGGAAACATTGATTATGAAAAGGCGAAAATATATGAAATGGATGTTGAGGTTGTAGACAGCGGAGGACTCTCTGATTCCACAAAAGTTATAGTAGATGTTATTGATATAAATGATAATAATCCCTTCATTACCATGCTTTCTAAATCAGAGTCCGTATTAGAGGACTCACCTCCTAACACTGTTATAGCTATGTTAAGTGTAAATGATCCAGATTCAGAGAATAATGGAGAGGTAGAGTGTAATATAGATGGTAGCATTCCCTTCAAAATACTATCTACGTTAAATGGCTTTTACACTTTAGTTACAGAGGTCACTTTAGACAGAGAGATAGCTTCTCAGTTTAATATAACAGTGACCTGCTCTGATGAGGGAGTGCCCTCCCTCTCCAGCAGCGTCACTCTCACCTTACAGATCTCTGATGTGAATGATAACGCGCCTGTCTTTGAGAGCAGCTCATATGAGGCCTACATTGTAGAAAACAACACACCAGGCCTCTCTATATTCACAGTGAGAGCCAGAGACGCTGACTGGAACCAGAATGCCCGCCTTTCTACATCCTGGAGACTCTCTGCTAACGGAGTGGCAGTCTCCTCATCGTGTCCTATTAGTGC
>NW_011345642.1:114173-148806 GCF_000735185.1 Notothenia coriiceps | reverse complement strand
AAACGAGTTGGCGACACTAAGACTGCGATATAATGTTTTTGTAGCAATAATACATGACATATATTTTTTAAATGTCTCCATTACCGATAAAAAGACCAATAACGTTGGAGCTTAACGGCGCGTAAAACACACGTGATGACGTCACCAACGGATCGACGACTGAATTAGTTGGCAACTAATTTGGTAATCGATTAAGTCGATTAGTTGTTGCACCCCTATTCCTTAGCCATTGTATGTTTACGATAACACCGAGCGGTCCCCCTAACCTCCGAATGTTGTGTCTCTGTGCAGTGGTACCCCGAGGTGAGACACCATTGTCCCAACACTCCCATCATCCTGGTGGGGACCAAGCTGGATCTGAGAGATGATAAGGACACCATAGAGAAGCTGAAGGAGAAGAAACTCGCTCCAATTACATATCCCCAAGGACTGGCGATGGCCAAAGAGATCGGTAACGGCACATTTAAACTTTACTGGCTTTCTGTAAGGCGTACCCCCTCTCCCTCGATTAGTCTAATTGGTAGTTGTAGTCTTTGTCAAATTTCAAAGCCTTTGTCACGCTGAAATATTTAACATTTCTCTTTACATTTTCAAGGACAGCCATGGTTTTCTGTAAACACTTTTTTGATTATATTTATAGAGACAAATATTTGATGTGTGCTTTTCTCTCAGGCTCTGTCAAGTACCTGGAGTGCTCAGCCCTGACTCAGCGTGGCCTTAAAACTGTGTTCGACGAGGCCATCCGGGCCGTCCTCTGCCCTCCCCCCGTCAAGAAGAAGGGCAGGAAGTGCTCTCTCCTCTAAGACTTCCTCCACTGGAACGGTTACAGGGGAACATGGCCGCTAGTGGTGAGGGCTGGCAAAAGACACAGTATACACATCAAAACAATGTACTTCAAATTCTTTCCTTCCATAAGTGTAGCTACAGCAGTTCTACCAACCGTTTCCATGACAAAGTTGTCAGATTTAGGAGACGGGGTTAGACCATTATAGACCCTAGCTCTTTCCCAACCACGCATACTGTATAGACAAGACTATGACATTTCTCGAGGCCTTCTAAAATGGATTGGATGTTTTGTAAAAAATGGACCGTGGAATGTTTTCAATTTGTTCTTCCACTTGTTGTCCACATTTTTTTTGTTTACAGTCTGGGTTGTTTGTTTTGAGTGGAATAAATATTGCCAAATACACTCCGTAGATGTGCTGTATTTTAACAGAAAATAAAACCTTTGTCCTATTGTCTCAAACATTTTAAACCTTCATAATGACAGATTCCTGTTGAGTGCTGCTCTTTGTTGAGCTCTATAGTCATGGGCGGTGTTATTCATTTTCACTTTGCAAAGACGGTCACACGTCATCGCACTGTCAACAAGGAACTTGAAGTAACCACCTGTGAAGTTCTTCTGCTTCAAATTAATACCACACGCATCTCTGTACAAGTTAGCTAGTGTTCAGTCCTAGCACATGATTCATGTTTATTCATTTGTGTGAATTGAATGACGTTCTATAAATTCAAACTGGGAACAAATCTTCTGACACCAACTGTGCTATTAAACCCTGACAAATTGAAATGCTCCAGTATTTTACGTGTTTGGCTCCATTCAAGTTTATGGTATTCTTTTCTTTTCCTTTTTTTGCAATATTCCCTAGAAGTGTCTTTCAACCGTGTCGCTGCCCAGGAGTGCAAGGCTGAACACTTTATTAGATATTGGATCAGAACTGTTTTGGTGGCGGGGAACAAGAGCACCTTTTAATGCTCTGTGGGCATTTATCAAAAACCCTTTGTGCAGCATATTTGATTCTTAACAGCATCACTACTGGCTAAGCAATGTCACTAAAAGAGCATTAATGCCTGCTGATAACAGTAACAATGCTACTGTCAGTTATGGTGTAGTAAACCGTGTACTCTTTTTTTTTTTTTGGTTATAATCATGTGATTTGACTGTTTTGTATCTTTCTTCACAAAAGTTACACTTCACTCACTGTATTGTTAAACTAACACTATGAATATCCTTTTGTTTATTACCTCTACAGTTAACGCTACCTTAATCTCCCTACAAGCCTAGCTTTTTGTAATTAATGCTGATAGCTTGTATGTGCAACATATACTGAAAAAAAAGATTAGAATTGCAATTTATATTTTTTGCTTATTTACAAAATGTATTTGATCCACTAGATCAGGGGTTAAGTACATGTTGCTCATCTGTATTGTATTCAGACATCAAGCTGTGGTATAATTCAAGCCAATGTTGTGACTCTTTAGTTTTATGGATAAAAGCTATAGTCACTTTTTGAAAAAGCCAATAAATTCAAGTAAAACCGACTCTATTCTGCTTCTTTGGACAGTGCAACCACAGATTCTCCTTAGTGTGACGCTTGGCATTCAGACAAAAAAAAGAAAACACTGACTTGACTTAATGAGTAGTAGAGTGAATACCTTCGCTTGGACTATACTGGGAAATGTAAATGCAAAGGGTTAACAGGGAAATATCACATTATAATATTCTTTTGCAGAAATTCTTCATGTGACTTTTCACCTTTTCCAAATTATTTTTAGCTATTTGGTTTTAAAAGCTTGTAAATTGTCAGTCATCTGTTACATCAGTGACAACTTGTCACAATTAATGGAATTTTACTTAAGAGAACATTTTCACCAATATATCCATGAATTTAAAGGCAAAATACATACAATTAGAACATTAATTCAACCTTTACAAATAAATATGTATTGTATGTTTGAAGTTTCTCAAACTACATTATATTGAGGTGTTTAATGTTTTGTCCATACTATTTACAAATCTGGGTAGAAGAATATTATAACCGTATAATTGTAATACAATGCAGTCCATTGCAGCTCTACCACCAACTACAACCATAGTAATATAGTTTAATTAACATCTGAGAGCATTACATAATTAAACATGGTAATAGGGACAGTTGGATGAAAGTGCTGATATTCTGTGAACAAAGGTAATAACTCACATGAAGGAAAGAAAATCATTTTTATTTCAAGATAAATCCAAACCTCACAAGGTCATATCAACATAATTGACAATTCATAAACCCACAAGGTTTTAATAAGGCACTTGGCACAGACTTAATCTCTGTCATCTTAAATAAATGTAAATTTTAACAGCCCAAGTACAAACGTTTTTTTGTTACAATCTTTGTAAATCTTCTGATCAACCATTGGCACCAATTAAAGCTCTGCTGCTGCCATTCAGGAATCAACAAATCGCAACAATGTCCCTGAAGTTGTAGGTATGCTGGGAATAAAACAAAGACGTTATTCAGTATATTTAATAAACAGTGTAGGATATAATAATAGCCCAAAAATAGTAATAAGAGAAATTGGTCAGTCTTTTTAGATAGAAGTTACAAAACAGGAATGGCCTTGAGATTTCAAGCAATCATAGCTGTGTGTTTTTAAATCATTTGTTGTTTACAGGGATCAAACTGGCTGGATTTTGAAGGTTTTGACAAGCACATATTTTAACACCCGAGAGCCAGCCTCTAGCCTGAGGGCTGTTGGTGCAAGTAACAAAAACCCTCAATTACTGAACTGAGAGGACCGTAAATTAGAGAGCAGCTGCATGAAGTGCGGGCTCTTTTCATTGGACAGATGGGTCAACTATCTACTGTAACACTTCTCTAGCATGCAATTTTTAAACAAGCAAATGTTACCTCTCCACTAGCTCTGCACCAACAATGTCATGGATGTGATATTTCATCTGGAATTTCACATGCGAGGTGGTTCTACGCTCCTCTAGCTCTGTCTTCAAGACTTCACTATATTTGGACTTCTTCACCATGTTGAGCACTGCTTTACGACCTAACAGGGAGAGTGGTAAGATAGTTAGAAAACAAACAGTTCTTAAATCAACAAATCACTGTAAAAACGGTCAGAACTAGAATTCCACATGTAAAGTAAAATATAGTAGAGAGACTTTTTTTCTCAACTCTCACCTTGGATAAAGTACTTGGTGAATTTGCCTGAGTTGGGAATGGAAAGCCACCAGCTGCCTGCGTCCCTCACAGTCAGGACCCCTGACTTCACCAGCTGACTAGAGGGTAAGAAAATAAATTATATACTCATCTTTAAAGAGAGGGTTTCAGACTATAAGACATGAGACACGTAGGCAGTTTTTCATTTTGGGAGAATAAAACTATAAGCATTAAAAATACAGAATACAAGTCACATGGGAGAGTTTCATACGTTATCTCAGAGTCTGTGAAGCGGAACTCCTTGAGCATCTTGTCTTTGCTGAAGCTCAGCTCTGTGCAAGGAGACGGCAACTTCTCCAAAAACTTCTCAACGGTTGCTCGTGTCGCCCTGCCATCCTCTCCTGCCAGCACTTTGGCTTTGTAATCGGAAGCAAAAACCAGTCCGAATGCATCTGCGTCAAACCCGAGCTGGAACATCAGCAGTTCTCCTTGTTCCCGGAGTTTATTCTGTGCACCAAAGGAGGGTTGTATTTTCACATTTAGATGGCTACACATATGACCTTTCTGACACTAAAGAGTTATCTTACCAGCTCCTTGTCCACCAAAGTCTTGTCATTATGAATGCTGTAGAGTTGGTGCTTAATAACAATTTGAGGCAATGAGTCGTTGAAGAGCTTCCTGGGGAATAGTGTCATCAGGGTCTCAAGGGTGGATCTGATGTCGGTCGGCCCTTTGAGGGATGAAACAAGCAACAAATGGAAAAATAACTTAACATGCTATATAGAGATTACAACAGAGTTGTATAATATATGTTTAGCAGTAACACATACCATTTCCTTTACTGACAGCCCCAAACATCTGAGTTTCATTTCTAAATCTCTTCACTTTGAAAGCGTCTGAAATCAAAGGCCGTTTTCTGTTCATATCTGGAGGAGAAATTGTGGTAGAGATATCATCACTTGCAGAATTAATCTATTTGCCCATAATGCCCAGACAGCTGATTTCTCACAATAACACAACTGGAATCCACAAACCCAATGTGATTTTATCTGGGCCTTCACAAAGGCTTCAACTTAAACGTATAAAGACCATGTAGTTCTTCTCAAAAATAAAAATCAGGACGAAAAGGAGTCAAATCAGTTTAAGTTAGCTGGCTAATTTCTCCAGGCCATTAACTCAGCTCTCCCTATGAAAATACCAACTTCAAGCGTTAGGTTTTTACCCAAATTACAGCTCTGAGAAAAAACGCAAGACTTTTTTTGCTTGGTAAACACATTCAATGGGACACGACCATGACACGACCCACCGGTTCAGTTACTTGTTTTTGCTCTCTTGTAAACCAAGCCGATGAAGCTAGCTAATCCAGCTCACACGGAGCTCATAAGCCATTATTTGACCGGTCAAGGTAGTTAAAGCTCTCACCTGATAGCTACTTATATTATTTATATCAGTATTCATATCGCTTCTGTCCCATTCGAAACAACAGCTCCAACCAACAACTATAACAGTTATTCCTCTTCTTCTTGTTTAATGGCGGGCGGCCCTTAAGGTTTAAGGTGCAATACCGCCACCTACTGTGCTGGAGTGTGGACCAGAGATCAAGGGAAAGCATTAACCACCACACAATTCTCTTCCTCAATCCAGTATTTCTTAAATAAGGCTTTATCATCCTCAACACCTAATACATTCTTGAGATTTAAAAAAAAAACACCCCACAGTTTTCTTGATTGCTTGCTCTACCGTGCTTTTTGCTATTGTCTTAAACCCTCCCACTTTTCCTGCGTTTTTATTAAAATGTAGTCATTTTTTCCCTTCATCCCACTGCTTTTTGCCATGATTCAATTTTTCAGTTTTATTGCTTCCATTTTTACTCAAAGATATGTGACACAACTGGGCTACCTACAAATTACACAGGAGCTTGCCCTACCGTTTCGTTCGATGCCCTTATGAGCTGGATTAAACATAAATCAGATCGATTTCTCAGCATGATGTAGTCTTTAAAATGATTAATGTATTTCATGAAGTATAACTCAAACAGTTTTTCTCTTTCACGGTTAATTATTCGAGGTTTTGCGGCTACCACCAAGCGGATGGGAGGAGAAATTACATAGGAAGTAGCGTTGAGTTTGTTGTTAGCCTTTGGTGCTATGGTGCTTGTTATCTACCCAGCTAGCGAGATAAATACAATGTATGTATTCTTTATTCAGCTCTTTTGTTAATATGAACATATGCTATACAATATAATAGTTGTTTTCACTCAAGGTAATGTGCATTATTGTGACTTAGTGGACATTAACAGAAACGTAACCTTATCTTAACGTAAGCTAGCTGTTGTTGTGCATGCTGAGTATGAGTATGCTGGGTTACATTCATTCGCCTGTCATTTAGTTAAGTAACTAGTTTATTTACAAAGGCAATTTAACACACACCCAAGCAAAGTACATACAATAGATTTTTGTAAAACACACAAACGTACTTTTCTACAGAAAATGGTATTATAACATCTGCATCTGAACCTTTTTAATATGTCTGCATCCACATATACTTACACAGATCACGATGTAGATCACATGCAACAATATGTTCATAACAGAACAGCCACTACTGGGTCTATAAAATAAAAGTACCTTTTCCAATCTTTAAAATGCATTCTTGATTTTTAGTTTTTGCTCTGGGGTATTTTGTGAAGCGTTCTGTAACTCCTTGGCCAGAAACCACAGATAGCAATATCTGGAATATGGATAATTCTGGCTTTATAAAGTATAGCATGAACACATTACTATATATATACACATTTCACAAATATCTGTTAGTGTTTTTTTTATGTAAGCATCCACTAAAAGTTATTGTATTTTGTAACAGCATATACAATAGGTTAGCACTGACTTTTTTGTGTCAAAAAAAGTGATAATGAGGCATAACATGTTTCAGCTTTCCTGTAGGAGACCAAGACATTGAAGAAATATGAATAATCATCAAGGCCATATGTTTGTTTCATTGCTCTTTTCTTCACTAGGTAGCAATGGAGCAGCACAGATCACACAATCCCAACCCTAGCCACCAAAACCCGTCAGCATACAAAAGAGAACGAGAGGACAATGGAAGAAATCACTGTGAGAATAAACACTCCAGACCCAACCGCCCCCAGAATCAGTCAGGGCCAAGTCGTGGACAAAACCCACATAGCTCTCTGAGTTTGAGCACCAGAAGGGAGCTATATGAGAGAGACTTTCCTGTGTACAAACAGCCTGTCGAAGTAGGATGTTTTTCCCTCGACTCTGAACGCAGATTCTTCAATGACGGCAGGCAAATGAGATACTATGTGGAACCTGATAGGAGTCCAAATTTTGATCTGAGGGATGGATATAAGGATCGGTTTATTAAGAGAGACGACAGTGTGAAGGAGAAGCTGGACCACATGTTACGCTGGATCTTGGCCAACAGATCAAAGCTCAGCGCAAGGGGGACAACCGCCTCATCATGGTAAGTGTAACTTTTTTTCTGTCTTATTCAGGTTAACAGATCTGAGATCAGCTAGATCCAGGGATTACCAAGTGTACAGCCCAACACCCAAAAAATAAATGTGGGGTCTCCCAGGGACACAAACTTTGAAAAACACATCATGAATGGCCTTAACATCTCCGTTCCTAAACAACTGTCAAAGAACCCAACAAACATGAATTCAAGAAAATG
Source organism: Notothenia coriiceps (assembly GCF_000735185.1). Lineage (NCBI taxonomy): Eukaryota > Metazoa > Chordata > Actinopteri > Perciformes > Nototheniidae > Notothenia > Notothenia coriiceps. The sequence continues at coordinate 141,169 of NW_011345642.1, read as the reverse complement.
TAAATGAAAAAAATGAGGCAGAGCAGAAAACCCTCTCTTCCCTTGTAAAGCCTGGTAAATGACAGACATGATATTACATTGAAAAATAACCGCTCTTACAAACAGTATCTTAGCTGAACAAGCTTTAATTAGAAGTATTGATTCACATCTAATAATATTGATATGCAATTGGCAACCAACAACGAAATGGCCCTGGACCAATTTGGGTCAATACCCTAACTTTTTGAAATATTGCTCTAATCCAACTACATCAGACCAGAACGTTCCTGTCGGACACCTATTATTTGATCAACCTCTGCTCTTTCCAGTGATTTAGATATCGACTTTGTGACATGGCGTGGTCATCTAACCAAGCTGCTGACGGCTCCCTATGAGACGCGGGAGGGCTGGCAGCTGGCCGTCACCAGGTTCAGGGGCACGCTGTACATCAGTGAGGTGGAAACAGAAGCTGCTCGTAGGGATCAAGAGAACCGCACCGAGAGACATGAAGAGATGATGTACTGGGGATACAAGTTCGAGCAATACACATGTGCAGGTATGTAGGTTTATACACTGGATTATTATAGTGAATGCTGTTTATTTTGATTTCTTTCATTTGATGTTCTTCAAGCGTCACACTAAAAACATTTGGATTTATGTAGTCATATCTATGGAAAGCTATTTATGCCAGGAAACGTACCAAGGGGAAATTTCAGCTAATATTAACTTGAAATGTAACCGTCAAGTAAGTAAAAACATTTGACTAGAACATTCTGGGATTTTATGAAAGTCAGTATTTGTATGTAATATCAATTTGACCTATCATTTCTAAACAATGACTTCGTTTTTCATATTTTCAAAAAGCGAATATTTGCATTCAATCATTAATTCAATCTAAATAGTAAAATATACCAATAGTAAAACACTTTTTTCATAATTTTGAGCTAAGTCTTTTACATTTTTGATAAAAAGTCAGCATTTTTCTTTATTTTCCATTATTAATTTCATGTATGCTTTTCCTCCTGGCACAAACGTGCTTCATGCATCCCAGTTTGTCTTGTTGTATAACATTTGACACCCAAATAACATAAAAGGGTGGTAAGCAAATGTTTGAATAATAGCGTTTCACCTTTGTCCTTCCCTGTAGATACCGACCACGGTCGACCTGACCCAGGCGGGGTGCTTAACACCAATGAGGCCTTCTGCACTGTGGTGCAAACGCGGCTCGCAGACCACAGACTCCTGTTCTCCGGAGAGGTGGACTGTCGGGACAAAGATCCCAACGCTCCGGCTGCTCCTGCATGCTACATCGAACTGAAGACCTCTGCGGAGATCTGCACCCCTAAACAGCGCAGCAACTTCCACAGGTAATCTTCTAGGGCTGCAACTCACACATATTATCACCATCGGTTGTCTAGTCTATGAAATGTCAGAAAATTATGAAAATGTGTATCCAAGATTGATTGTAGTAGGCAGTTTTAAAGTTTCATTTTGGTGTTCCTCAGGTTCAAGCTTCTGAAGTGGTGGGCCCAGTCTTTTCTCCCCGGAGTCCCCCGTGTTGTGGCAGGTTTTCGCGATGAAGAAGGCGTGGTCGTTGCTGTGGAAACTTTTCCCATCTCTAAGATTTCCCATCTCATCAAGGTACGGTGACTTATCTAAACATTGACAAATAGATTTTGATCTTCAAGAATAATTAAAAGATTAACTCAAAATATTTTCACTTTTTCTGTCTGTTCCTCTGGACAGAATGAACACAACTGCTGGAAGCCGACAGTTTGTATGAACTTCTGCTCTGACTTCCTGTCTTTTGTAAAGCACATCGCTACTGAAGACAATCCGAGGTAAACTGAATCGCCTTGACAGACTACGTTGCTAAACTTTTTTTGACATTCAAGCAAATATAATTTATGAAACATTATTATTTCCCTTCCAGTGTGGTGTACCTGTTGTCCTGGGAGCCCCGCAGAGATGTGACCTTCTCCGTCCACAGGGACTCGCCGTACTGCTTCCTGCCACACTGGTTTGTGGAGGAGATGACCAGCAGTCAACCCTCGCATCAGTCCTGATTTACAACCGAGACATGTCTCATGGGAATGTTAATTCAGACCTCCAATGGAGTGCTTTTTTACCAAATGAGTTGGACTTTAATGTGTATACCTTTTTTCAGTCTCAGAGGGGCTGACTGTCTGTGTAACTGATCACTTCCACATGAATGATCCTGTGATTTTTTTAATCTTTTATTTGTTCAGCAGTACAAACTGAACCCGTGTTTTCATCTTGCATGTCGTGATTTTCAATAAAACAGCAGTAATGCATTGATGTCATTTTTTTTCTCAAACTTTATTATGTTATTACAATCATTTAAACCCCCCAAACAGTAGTATTTGAATGGAAAACAAAATTATAAAACAATGTTTAAAAATAAAAAAAGTTAGATGAATTCAAGTAAGTATTACATCCACAAACAAAGACGGAAAAATGTCGGTGATTATAAACAGTTCTGAAAGTCATAAATAGGATTAGTGTAGTCCAGTTACTATTGTGCCTTGGCCAATGTTCACTTAAAGTGAGGGATTAACCACCTTTAAACCCTTTCTTAACTATAAATAAAGCTATTTGTTTTCCTTCTTGCTCACCTACATCACTAACATTCTCTTTAGTCAGCACTTTCTACTTTTTCGAAAAACTCGTTTATTTCGTGTTGTGAATTCAAAAATAACAATACCAGTCATAATTGAGTCTGTATCTGAATATATATATATATTGGGAGGAACTCATATCTGGTTCATTTCCATTTCTAGTAAATGTACAGTGTTCTTATTACTTGAAACTAGCCTTAATTCAATGAAAAGTCAGAAGGACTTCCTCTCCTTAATGTAATGTTGCAAAGTTATATTGAGAGCAGCAGCTCTTGTAATGATTACATCTCAAGTTAACGGATTGAACAACAAGTTAAACCAACAAAGTGAATGAATTTTCACATTGGTTATAAGGTAAAAGGCAGCGTAAACGTTGAATCACCAAATCAGAGAAAGAACACTTTGATAAACAAATTCTGAAAATCACACATCTAACATGACACGAAGATAAAAAGTGGAAGACAGAGTTGACCATGTTCATACTGACCAGTAGGAAGACGGTTAATGCATAATGGGTTTGTGTAAATCATCAACAGTCATCACAGCATTTATATCCATTCACAGTGCATATTTAGATATCCTTTAGAGGCACTACCTGGAGTATTTTTATAAATATGTAAGTTTAACTCTGTGTATTGTTTAAGTATTCATTTATAGTCCATTGATATTTAATTAACACCTTATAGTTTTTAAAATCAAAACCATTCAAATTGTACACATAAGTCTTTACATATGTATGGGAGGTCTCTCTTGTCACAGTTATTGTTATTACTGCTAATATTTGTGAAATGATAACATGTTAAATCAGTATATTAAAAAAAACATTCTTACGGCGGGATTTGATAAAGTTTCTATAACACATGAGACAAGTGTGTGTGAAGTAATAACAGAGTAGGTAGCTAATCATATTGTTTTGATCATTTGCAGAAAGCCCTAAAAGTTCAAAGGAAAGTTTGATATTTTGGGAAAAAGGCTTATTTGCTGTCTAGCAGAGATTAGGGTGAAAAGATTGATACCACTCATGTTTGTGACATTTTCTACTAACTGCAGCAGTTTATGCTTTAGCATAGCACAGATACTGGAAATGGGTAAAGTGCTAGCCTGATAAATGGAAAGTTAAAAGTTAAGAAAGAGACAGTATAATAAGTATCACACCAAGCTCTGGTTATGGTGTATGTCAAGGAATCAGTAGGAATTAATAAAAGTTCACTAATACATTTCTGTATTCAAGAAGGAGTGTGTTCACTGCTTCAGTCTCTTGTTAATGCCCATGACTTTGAACGTAGCAGCAGTGATTTTCTCATAAATAACAAACATGAGTGCAGCTGTCAGAACCGTCTGTAGCAGCTTGGCCTCCAGACCTTTGTACAAACCAAGAACACCATACCTCCTGTAATAAACGGAAACAAATGTTTTAATGACAAGCCATTATAACATCTTCCTCAATGTGCTCACTGGTGAAGACGTTATTAACCATATTATTATATGTTAATATAAATTATGTTAATATATTAAATGTCAGTGAATGTGTTTGTGTTCATAGCTGCACTCACTTGATCCTGTCCATTAGCAAGGAGAAAATGTTGGAGAGGCTTCCCATCACGCCGCCCTTCCCATCACCTTTGTGCTGGCCGAACTGATGATAGCAAGAAGAACGTTGTCTTTATTTCTTTAGATTTGATGAGATTATTATGAGATATTCTGCACAATTTACATCTGTATGGTGTACAGTATATAGTTATTACAAAGAGCTTCATTAGAGTTGTCTGTTCAATTCAATTCAAAACCTTTATTTATCCTGTATTTCTTCATAGAACGTTTTTATTTATTTCAATTAACTCAGATGACAATGCTTTATTGTTGTCTTGCCAACAACAGATGGACCATATAATCAACATAAATGTAACAATAAAGAAATACAAAATCTCATCAGGCCTACCCTTGATAATGGCAAAACAAACAAACAAAATGAGGACATTTTATACAACATAGTATTTACCCTGAGGATGGCCTGGACGGTCTGCAGAGGATATGTCGCCGTGGTAGCAACGGCCTTGGCGATGGCTCCAATGAGAAAGATCTCTGCTGAGGATATCTGTGGTAGGAGAGAAATAATGAATTAATTTGGCTTAGTGACCACTGGCATTATTTACAAATCAACAACTGTAATTTGTATCCACAAAAGAGGCATTTTGTACAGATGGTAATTCATTGCCATTTTTAAACAACAAAATGTGCAACATATCAACATTTGGTTATTATTTTCTTCATATTTTCTTGAGAAAGCCATTACTATCCAAACCAAGACTTTGGCGAGTGATGGCTTTCTCAAGAAAACATGAAGCTAACAAATTGTAACCAATTTCACTTATTCACACAAAATATATAATTATATGAAATCAATGAGTATTTATGTCATCAGAACAACAAGTAAAAAAGGCAGCAAGTGTAAATAGTTGGTCTTTACCAGCAAAAAACGTAAGACAGAATGTATTTTATATTATAGCAGGTTCTCCGTCCTGTTAAGCAAGTAATTTCCCTTCAATGGGAGTATACTTGTTTTCATTTGATCAGCGTTGATGTGAGCTCACATTTTCTTGACAGCAGAGTTTTCCAACCCAGTAGAAAAGTAGAAGAGGCTATTTAATTTGGCTATGGGAATGTATTATATTATATATACAAGGCAGTGTGTTTCTTGTGTCCTCGCACCTTCTTCCCTCCATTGCCTGCCCTCCTCTTCATGGCCTCATAAATCATGAACTGTACTGCCGGGTTGATCACGAGGATGAGAGAAGGCATGACGCTGTTCCACAGAGTTCCTACTCCCTCATTGGCGATGATCTGTGAGAAAGCATCTGAGAGGGAAAGCCCAAACATGGCAGGGTTTACAAATGCGCAGAAATAAAAAAGAACTAAACTGTGAAACCATGAGAAACATATATGGTGTTACACACCAAAGATGCCCCTGTACTGGGTCTGCTGGATGTCTTCGTTCCTGAACTTTGCCCCCTGCAGCTTCAGTCGAGTGTTGACCACCCACATGGGAGTGGTCAGGATCACATTCACCACCCCTGCAGGAACAGCAGATATTTAGGTTGCTTGAAACTTTTAGTACTTGATTATTTCCATCAGGTCATGAAGAAGTTCAACTCTACGTGTGTTTACCTGATACCACACCCATGAGCAGGTCTTTCCCCGGTCTGGACGTCCCTTGCCCAGATGCTGCCAGCTTCTTCAGCGTGTTGAAGGTGTAGAAGTACACAAAGTTGGAGCAGCAGAGGCTGGAGATGACTGGTAACCATCCTCTGTACAGAGACAGACTGCGAGAAGAGATAGAGAGTCAGATTTATAAAACAAAACAGTATATATCACATTAAAGAAGCTGGAACCAAATAATATATTGGCATTTATGATTTCAAAAGTAACTGCTTTAGAGACATTTTACTTGAAATTCCAAGCAAACAGCATGTATTTTATAAAAACAATGAGCCATGGCTTGGTATCATTTGTAACCAGCATAACAACTATGCTTACAGGCCTTCTTCCTTTGCTATCTCAGCCAGGATGACAGGGGTGGAGTTAGACTTTCTCTTCTCATCAACTGAAAAACAAACATAAACAGGGAAATGTTTAGAATAGATCACTTGACAGAAAAAGTACTACTTATCCTCAATAGTATGTTTCTGCGGCACTAAAGAAGCTTTCTCAAATCTGAAATAAAAAAAAACAGTTTTACCTTGATTTAGGGTTTGAGATTTTAAATGTACAATAGAGTGACAAACATGGGGGATACAAGGATGTTTACAAGTAAGTACAATTTGAATATATTTTTTTTATAAAGCAATCAAAAAAAGGACAAAACAACCTACATACACAAAATAAATTAACAAAAGTTGCAGAAAGGCCAGACTAGTGAGACAAAATTGAGGATTTAAGTTCAGTATAGCTTGGTCTAACGCTATACATAATTAGTTTACTGCTTCTTCACATCTTAGCCGTGCAGGTATAGTTAATGCATGATTAAGTTAACCTTCACACCTTACTCATTCAACTCTGTTTAGAGTCACTTAAATCAGGTAACCTCTGTACAACATGATAAGACCTCAAACTCACCCTGAAGTCTGCTCTTCGCTGTGTCCAAAGGAAAGAAGACTGTCATTGCTGTCACACTCCCCTAAAAGACAACACATTGTAATGGGAAAACATGCCTAAACAAAGTGGCAAAAGGCTCATTCACTTCATTTTCAGTTGGGAAATTATTTTTGTTACAGCAGCAGCAATGGGTTCAGGCATTAAAATCCTTAAAAAGGTAGAAAAAAGTCTAAACATAATAAATACAATAAAATTAAGACAATAAACAGCAGCAAGTCTATATACATATACTGTAAGGACACGAACCATAAATAATATTCAATGTAAAATGCTATAGATAGTTATATAAAATACCAATACAGTAGCAGAAACATACAGAAGTGGGAGAAGTACTCAGATCTTGTAATTAAGTAAAAGAGTGTAGGAATACTTTGTTGTAAGTAAAAGTCCTAAGAACAGTGAGTAAATGTACTTAATTCCACCTGTTTACATACTATCTAAATTACAGCTGAGCTGTGTAAAGTAGCTGTTGTGTTAAATGTTCATGGTTATGGATAGGGAGAAGCTAAAAACATGCACAGCCAACATTAAACTAGTAACACACAAACCAGGCTGTCCTTCACATTATTTCATTACTTGTATAGCACTTTATCTCTGCTCACCATTGCACCTGCCACAGCGTGAACCAGCGTCTCGTAAGACAGAAGGCCGACAGCAGAGCCACCGTTGTCGGACATCTCTGCCTTCTCTCCCGGTCTGACCACAAAACACCGGAAAGTAACCGCGGAGTGACCCGAAGAGAGAGAGCCGGTGGTCGGTCTGTTTTTCTAGCTGCGGGGAAATGTTTGGCAAATTACAGAAACTGTCTCTGCTCTGACTCCAGTGTTTAAAAGCTTTGAGGCAGACAGATTAGAAAGGGGAAAGTGACGCGCAGTGTTTCCTCCAAAGGTTTCCTCCATGGTTTCCTCCCAGAGCCCATTCATTGGTTGTCAACTTGTCCTTCAGTCGTTCTTATTTTTCTTCTTCTGTTGGCGTTTGGAAAGCCTCAAAGACGCACGACAGCCCCCTACTGAGGTGGAGGGTGCAGTGGTGTAATGCCGTTTGGAACCATGTTTGGAACACAGAGGAAGCGAAATAATCATGTAAATAGAAAGCAGTGAGAATATCGTTTCTTTTTTACTTTTGTGTTGCTTTTTCTTGGCTTTTGCAGTATAGTATTTGCATTTGTTGAATGTTTATTAAGATCTTTACTTGATTAAAATAGGCTATTATGCCACACTGTGGAAATATTTCACGAAAAATTAAAGTCTTGCATTCAAAAGTACTAAAGCTTTATCAGCAAAATGCACTTAACCCTTCTCTTGCGTTTCGGGTCAAAAGTGACCGAGTAGACTTTGTTTTTTATCATAAATATTGTGTTTTTCATCCAATTGCCTCAAGACCTTATGCTATCCTCCATACTAGGCCTCTGAACATATACAATTGATGATCACCACTTGCATTGAATTGTAAGTGATTTATTCAACAGTGAAACACCCAAGATGTTATCAGTCAGAATTGACCGCCATAGGACACACACACACACACACACACACACACACACACACACACACACACACACACACACACACACACACACACACACACACACACACACACACACACACAAACAGGCACACTCTCACACTCTCTCTCACACACACATTTCTTGTGCTTATGTCCCCCCACACCTTCCAGACAAAACCATTACTCTAAGTTACGGGAACCTCTCACTTTCTCGCGCTTTATAGGTGCGAGCTCTGTGCCCCTCGAGAAAGAAAAACCTCTCACTTTCTTGCAGTAAATGCCCCTCCATTACTGTCTCTCATGCAGTTATATTTGTGCCTTGCTCACATTTGACTTATTGACACAATGAGTAGGCGACCGATTAGGCGATTTTCTGTCAGAGAGGCTCTGGACAAATGTTTTGAACCAGATGAAGAGGAGATTGAACCAGACAGGACGATGTCTCAGAAATGGAAGACAACAGCGATCCAGACTATGAGCCTGACCAACAGTCAACAGACCAGGAAGAAGCCCCTGAGGGAGAGGCCCCTGAGGGAGAGAAGCCCTGATTATTTATTTTTTCTCTAAATGTTCATTGAGGAAAACAGTATCAGTGTCTTATTTTATATTCATCACAGTGAATGCAGTGAATGCTGAACTTGATGGGCCCACCGGTGGGTCCGGACCATAGTTGAAAGTACACAATGAAACACTGACTTGCTTGTATCAAATCAATTCATCCCATACATAATTGGAACAGGTAGAATCTCAGCTACAACACCAACTAAAGCATTTCCATCTCCAGTAAACAAAGTCTACATGGCAAGCGTTTTTATAATATACAGTAATTACAGTAAGCACTATCTTTCAATTCAATTCAAAACCTTTATTTATTCAGGTGAAAACCCATTGAGATCATTGACCTCTTTTTCAATGGTGACCTGCTGCAAGTAGGTGCCAACATGAATACAAACACGACAGAAAAACAAAGAGGACATCATATGGCATATTTACATTGACTACAGTTTGTATAGCTAGTAGCATTTACAGATACCAACAGTTTCCGATTGGATAGCATCTATCCTTGCTTTAAAAACATGTAATGGAACCAAACTGCTCAACTTCCATTCCTTTTGCAGACTGTTCCAAGTTAGCGGAGCTGCGCATCTAAAAGCTGTATTCCCTAAGACAGTCCTAGCAGTTGGCACATTTAAAACAACCACAGCATTCGATCTCAGGCAGTAGCCATTTACAATACGCCGTGAGATCAGGGAGCAGATGTAGGATGGAAGTTTCCCTAACATTGTTTTGTAAATAAAAAGATACCAGTGATTGAGCCGCCGTACGGTTAGTGAAAGCAAACCTGCCCTTGCATACAGGGTACAATGATGGGTTAATGCTTTACAGTTTGTCACAAATCTCAGTGCACTGTGATAGGCGGCATCTAACTTGATCAGGTAATTGGCCGGTGCATTCATATAAAACATATCACCATAGTCCAGCACAGGTAAAAAGGTCACAGTGACTAGCCTTTTCCTGGCCTCAAGTGAGAAACAGGACTTGTTTCTGTAAAAGAAACCTAGCCTAACCCTCAGTTTTTTTAGCAGGTTATTGACATGCAGTTTAAAAGAGAGACAGTCATCAAGCCAGATACCAAGGTATTTGTAACAGGTTACCACTTCAAGTTTTTTCCCTTGCGTAGTTACAATATCTAAAACAGGCTCTGGTGTCTTTTTAGCTTTTGAAAAGAGCATTACCTTGGTTTTATCCACATTTAAAAGAAGCTTTAGTTCAGAGGAGCTGATCCTGAACCAGTGTTAAAAACAGCCCTGTAATTTAACCAACCGCCTCCTTAATGGAGGTACCCTGCACAGTACAATCACGGTAATCCATCCGCGCATACAAATGTAAAGTAGCTCATCACAATTTCACCTAACCTGTTGAATATAAGGAGAATAAAAGAGGACCTAAACAGAACCTTGTGGTACACCATTAGAAAATGTTTAACCCATCAGAAGACAGCCCATCAAAATGAAAACATTGGGAACCTTTCCAGAAGAGGTAGCTTCACAAACCAACCCTACTGCATGCGCGGAATGCCAATACTGAGTGTCTCTGCTTTTCAAGATCGATGATCACACGGTGTCAAAATCAAACGCTTTGGAAAGGTCAATAAACAGAGCTGCACCAACTCTGCTGTATTATCTAAATACCCGTAATGTCATTCACCAACTTCATTGTCCCGTGGATTGGTGCTAGTTTCTTTCTAAGCCTGACTGGATGTTGTAGACAGGATATCATTTTATACATAAAAACTCCTTTACTGCTCACTCACTAGTCGTTCGAGCCTTTACCAAACTGACATTGTAAAGGAGAGTTGGCCTATAGTTATTTAAAATAGTTGCCTCCCTCCTTTCAGTAAAGGGCAAAGACATANCAGAGCTGCTAGAAAGACAGTCGAACCCGGTGCATTCCTCCGTCTGAATGAAGGGCGGTAATACGAGCAATTTGTCTAAACATTTAGCAAAAGTGCACCACATTCAGACGGAGGAATGCACCGGGTTCGACTGTCTTTCTAGCAGCTCTGTAGCCCCATCCACGAGTAATGTTTCCACGTCAGGTGTTATGTATGCTAGCAGCAACACACGCAGTTAACTCAATGATACAAACATGGGTTAATGATTAGAGGTAACTGAGTTATTTATTTTGTTAAAGTTTCAGCTATTCTGTTTACAGTTCTGTCATCAGATTATTTAATACGATTTGTTAAAACACTGTTGTTTCTTTTGATGTGAAATATTATTTATTTTATTTAAATAAAAAGCAATGTTAATTTTGTTCACAATTTGTTAAGTTAATTTAATAATATATGTATTTTTGAATCAAGTATTCATCTTTATTGTCTTCATTGTTAGTTTCCACATGCCTAAAACAACCTCAAGATAAATCTAAAAGTTGATGGCTAAATAAGAGCGCTTGAGAAATTGTGCAAGGCATAGCCTACAGTAATAGTCCGAATAGTCGATTAATCGTTTCATTAATCGATAGATTAATCGATTATCAAATTAGTCGTTTGTTGCAGCCCTACTAAGGAACCAAACAGGCTAACCTGTTGATTATAATGGAGACTGAATACTACAAGGACATTCTCAATCAAAATCTCAAAGTATGGAGAATTGTTAGCGTTTGCATGTGAAAGTCCAGATCACATTTTGGAAATAAAAAGATGGAGGCCTCTTGTCCTGCTTTTTATCATAAAATCCATTCCTATAATTAACAATACACATCAAAATAGTTCACCGAAAAATTAAGCTTAAAGAAAAGGGATCAGAGCTGGCGAGCTAAGTCTGACCGAAATGTTGTATTTATGATTTATTAGGAGCTTATTGGAAGAAATGGCACTTAATACTGAGTGTAATAGGAGTTAATGTACATAGGGTTGCTGCCCCTTAAGTGCAGTGATGGACTAACATGCTTTAACCCAGGAAGTCCACTGACTGCGATCAACAAATATCCTTTCTTGGAAAATGTCTGGTGTAAATTGTGTAATACTTTGATATATTTAGCTCTGAGCACATCGTAACACAAAAACCCTGTGTTTAAACCATGGTTTAAACCAAACATTTTTACAATGGTATCTTAGCTCCGTCAATAATTCTATTGAATAGCCAATCCACTTAACTAATTAGTAACATGTCAGTTTGTGCTTTTATTAAACAATGTGTTATTAACTTATTGCTTTTGTTCATGAGGTTTTAAAGAATGAAACATGAGGAAACACATGGATCAGAAATAATCATTACAAATCTATGAGTCATTCGTGAACAAAAAATGAAGGCCAGTCAAAGTCAACCTTGATGCTCCTCGTCATAAAAACGGATCCGCTGAGACGACTTTACAGCCTTCACTCTTTATTACAGGGGCGCTGCGTGAACTCACCTTGGCACGGACGTTTTCGAATGAGGCAGGACTCACAAGCGAAAAGCAGATTAGAAACACGTCCTGTTGGGAAAAAGAAAAAAATGTCAATGAAAGCCAATAACAATCCTCTCCCGTAAGGAACAGGACAAATTAAACCCTCCTTAAACACTCAAAAGGTGTGGGGGTTTTCCTTCCCTCTAACTTCCTTATTCATTCAAAGTTCACAAACTTTCCAAATACATTATGCAACAGTGCCTACTATTTAAAAAAAAAACTTCAAGGCAAACACTACACAAGAAAGAAGGTCAAAATAAGTGACATATAATACATCATTGTGTGCTTGTTTGTTATACCGTCTGTGGGTAGGAAAGTGGGCGGAGTCTGTCGTAATCTTCTTGTCCTGCTGTATCCCAAAGGCCCAGGTTCACCGGCTTCCCATCTACCATAACATTGGCAGAGTAGTTGTCGAACCTGACAGAAGTAATGATGTTAGAATGATTCATATAAACCTAAAAACACATTAATATGGACACATTGTGACAGGAAATAGAAACAAAACAGGCTCTTAATTATCTGTTGTGAACTTTTGCTTCTTCTGCTTTCCCTTAAAAATGACTCATCACGTCTTATTTGTACTCTGCTGATGCTATACTCTTGTTTATCAACTTCCTGCAGAGCCACTAAATGGCATAATGACTGACAGTGATGCAGTTTCCTCAAAACTTCCCGAAACATATTTTTCCCTGAATCTGCAGTCCACAGCATGACAATCAACGTTTAGTCTTACATAATTAATAAGATCTACAGTTTTAGATACTCACACTGTGGGGATGTACTCTCCTGGGAAGGCATTGGTGGTGTAGCTGATGAGCAAGCAGGTCTTACCCACAGCTCTGGAGGGGAGAAAAAGTGGATTCACTTTGAGTTTATGATTGGCAAAAAAAAGGCATGCAAAAAGCAACTCTGGTTCTGAATTGAAATGGCTTCCTATTTAGTACAGCTGAAGAGCAGTTGTGTTGCAAATAACGATTGTTGTCATTATTTATTGATCAATTATTTTTCTAAAAACTGTATCTGGATGAACAAAATGTTATACAGTTAATTATATTCCAACGTTGTGTTTTTCCAACATATGATCCACAACCCATAGATATTTTACATTTAACAAACACAAAACACAAATGTAAACATTTGAGATGCTATAACTTGTAACTGGCATTTTTGCTTATAAAAATGCTTTTAATTTCTGTGGCTTTGTGAGCTTTTCTCAAGTCAAAAACAGATACGGTGCGAGTGTGAACTTGATTTGTTGTCAAGCTATGCATACAATAACACTAGATGAAGTACATTTGCCGACATGAAACTTAAATGATGTGGCCTTTAGTATGAACACTAAATATTGCAAGCTTCCTCTTGGTCAAAATCGAAAATAATAAATCAAACGCAGTCATAGGCCCACAAATGACTCCGCTGCTGTGGTATTCACCACACCCTGAAACAGCAGTTATGAGTATGTTTACCTCCCACATGATGTTACCCATATTAATCTCAATCACAGCTCATTCTGTAATCATTGACCAATCTCTAGCTGTTGCAATCTAACCTTAAAAATTATTGTATTTTTTTTTTAAATAATGGTTGAAATAAATAATAAATAAGTTAAAACGCCTCATGTTTAACGTCACAGTGATAACACAACAACTAACACACAAACATGGTGCTTTACTCTTCAAATGTCTCAATTGATAAGTCAATGTTGCCAAACTTAAAGTGTGGTTAGGAGGTTATCTGCCTTGTGATTTCTGACTCACCCGTGAGGGAGGAAACACTGCAACGAAATCACTTAAATCTTAAGATTAGCCAACCACTTGCATACTAGTTTTTTGTAATACATTTGTTTGTCACATCAACATAATTACATATATATTAAACGAGAATAAGTTAAATTGGCTAAAGATACAAGTTAGCTGCCCATAGAGCATAAACCAGTAATTAAAGTTAAAGCTTGTTAGCTAACTTTACCCGTTTGGAAACACTGAAGCAAAGTGCTTTAACGCTAGCTGGTCTGCTGACAGCCTTTTAAGCTAATGTTACACTTTGTTATTCAAGTTAAATATTAGTTGGGAAGCACAAACTAAAAGTAAGCTCGATTACGTTATGACTTACCCATCTCCGACAACGACACACTTTATGGCCTGCATTGCGCCGCAGCTAGAGGAATGCTAAGTTAGCCCGCAGCTAACGTTAGCTCACAAGTCTCTTTCCTTTGTCCGGGATTGCTCGCCGGAGAAACGTCCAAACAGCGCTTTGCTACCGGCCTTCGGTGGTACAGCGGAGCTCCTGCGGTGTGAAAGAGCTTGTGGGGAAGTTAGAGTAACTTATCTAGCACTTTAACACAAGTTCACTCAGAAATCCCCTTGCAACATTCCCATGCTTTCGTGGTCTGATCGGACGCTATGAAGCAAAACAGCGGCCACCACCCCTCAGAGAAAAAAAGAAGAAGCTAGCCACCACCAGATGGTGCATCCGGTGAAGTGCTGGGATGAAACGCCCACAGCAAGTTTAACGATGGGAAACGCCTTCGAAACAATCAGCTGGTGACCCACTGCGTCTTATGAAGTCAGTGAATGTAATGTAACCAGAACAAGTCTGTCTGTTGGTAAGCCATTTTAATTACATTTGTACATGGCCACTTAATAAGATAAAAGAAAATAACAAATAAGACGGAACATTCAGAGTGTGACACCGATTGCGGAAATTACGTTCTTAGGGGATGTCCGCCCTGAACTCTGCCTTCCAGGTGTTTCAGAAACATTCCGCTTTTAAATAATATAGGACGTTTATCTTTGTTTTAGTTAACATATTTACCTCCCTTCTAGTTAATTAACACATGTATCAAGGTAGCTCTGGATTCATATCTTTGTAGATTGTAATATTTGTGTCCATACATATATCAATTCCATATGTTAGTGTACTACATTGATGAACAGAATACATTGGATATTTTGTGATTTTACTGATCCATAATTATATTGAAATAAAAGTATTGTACAATGTAATAAACAAGTTCATGAGTCACATATATATGTTTTCTATTCCATAAATAAATCCTGCCTGGTATCACTTAAGTTATGCATAGTAATAAAAGTCTGAGGGGTGCAGGAACAAAAACCTATTGTCACTGTAACACTTTAACATGATGTTTAACTTCAGGATCAATAAAACATTAATAGTTGCAGTCCTAAAACGGATTTGTCTTAAAGAAGAGTATTTGTTTATTATGTCCACATCCCTTAGAACCAAGTGAATATGGAAATTAATGCCAAAAACCATTTGAATATGGCACCATAATTCAATATTTCACTATAATGTTTTTTTTTTGTTGGTATAATTATCTATTAAAACTACTTGTTTGTTTGTTGGAATGTATGTTTAAAAAAAGTTATTCTTCTGACAATTTAAACAAACTATTAATAATCAGCCTGAGAGTCTAAAGTCAGGGCAAAAAGTAAACATTACACTTTCATCTTCCTTGTGTCACATCGATATGAGTCCTCCCGTCGATGGTAACAGTAATGGTCGGTAGAGACGCTGTTGGGGTGGAGTAGCTCTGCCAACACAACCAGCACAATAAAAATGGAGCTCGGTGCCTGTAAGGGATAAAAATATGAGCTGTCACTCAACAATCAGCACTTTACTCGTCGGTTGGCCTCACTAACTGATACAGTAACCGTAGTAACTAACCGCCCGGGCTGACTTCGCCTGTATGGCGGGTCTGTCTTATTTAGTGCTCCGGTTTTCGGGCTCCGCTGGTCGGACTTACGGAGTGTTTTCCAAAGGCTTGACGAGGACTTTGTTGATATTTTTTGATCTCGCATGGCGATTGCGAATCAGATTTCCTTATATCTACCTGGTCGCTTCGATGATGTTTAATGTCAGATTACAGGTAATTATGCAAACACTCTTCCGTTAAAGTGTCTGAAGTCATGACAATACGTGTATTTCCTGTCTGGTCGTTTTGGTGTTGTTTAAATGTGTCCTTCAAGATAGATGGTAGATTAATTGTACCTCCATTTAAAACTAGCTTCAATTTATTGTACACATGGCTAAAACTAATGCAGTCGCCCATAGTACACCAGTTCTGCAATACACCCCCACTTCCTAAAGGTCACTATGTTCACTCTTTTGGTTGACATCTTTATAAATCGGCGTTGTTTAAATGTTATGGTCAATTTGGTGGAGTTATAGTAAGGCGTTTCTAATATGTTGTCATCCCCACTCACATCAATGAGGTTAGACTTTATTTTTGATATTATTTATTATTATTATATGTATTATTACCTGGACTTTTGCAGTAGATTTTGACATCAATAAAGTTTCCCCTACATGTTTTTTAGAATAATATTCATTAAATTTAAATTAAGATACTTGATGGAGATATTTTAAAGTTGAAAAATCAGCTTTCTGGTGGGCAGTTTCTAAATTATCTTTAATAAAAATAACAGAAATGTATTTGAAATCACATGTGCAGAAAACGATGTGACTAAGCTGATATATTAGATATACTGTACCATCCATCACAAGTGTCTATGTATTATTATATATAAAAACTATTAAATCACATTTAAGGCACTACAACCAGGATTCAAATGAATACTTATCAGATATTCTAATAATACAACAACTAAAACAGTTAAATTACAGTTAGAATACTTTAAAATATTATATTGAACTAACTGTTACTGACATTTGAATTGCTGTCAATAATTACACTTACAATTCTTTCATCTATTGTTTACAACCACAAATTGCCTTCCAAATTAATCTAATGCCTAATAAACTGGCAGCTAAGCATGTGATGCTGATCTTAAAGTCGATTGCAAAAGTGTGTTAACATATTTGTTTTTAAATAGATTAGTGTGTTATCCATTCATTTTATATGTTGACTTACAGCCTCCTCATCTCTTGACAGGTGCACATTGAAATTCACTGAATCTTCAACCCTATATTTGGAATGAAATCGATGGATCGTGGCCAATGCCGTGCTGCAGCCCTCTTAAAGGAACTGTGTGGCACTACACAGCAATTTGAAGGAAAGTGGACACTTAATTCTGTGCGACGATGCATCAAAGTGACACACACAGCTGGTCGTCGTCACGGTCAGCCCTCGCCACACAAGCCCAGTGCCTTTGCAGAAGAAGGACAGCAGGAAAGTCAGCAAAAAAGAGCCAGGATGAGCGGTGATGAGTGATGGTGGAGGGGGAAACAATGCCTCACGTTAACCCTTTTAACTCGCCACCTGACAACCAGGAGCCGCCTGCCTGTCTGAGGAGATAACGTCAGATGACTGGTGGATTTTGACACTTCCTTTTACCTCTGGATATTGAGGACTTTGGCCTGGAATAAAAAATGAATGATTGTTACTGTGGTACGTTTTAGCTTCTCTTCATTGTCTGACACAACAACTGCTCAGTGCTCAGTGTCAACATCTCACATTAATTAAAAAAGTAAATATCTGCACCGCATGACACAAACAAGCATGCTGTGGCTCGGGATGCTTTATTTGGGGTTGGCTGTATCAGCGGTACATCTTTGTTGTAGCAGAACAGTACAGCTGCCTCTACTGGAAACGTACGGTCTGTTATAAAGTGAAGTGTCAAAGGGAATCACTGCATGGTTCTTTCTGTTTGCACACACGTCATCTCACTCATTGTTATTTCTGCATATCAGTGGCAGTGGAAAGGTGGCGTGGGGAAAATGTTACCTTTTAATTTAAAACTTTTTTTTAGCTGCTTTTGTTTTTATTTCTGTGGAAAATGTGAGCGTCTGGTTGGAATTCACATAATTGAGGCTAAGGATGAGTGCATTTGGAAAGTAATAAATTAATGAAATCACAGTTTTCAGCCTTTTTCTGATTTTCTTTTATTTTCTAGGTTTGCAAAACTACATTTTTAAAACACAGTTAGTCCATCCCAAGACTTTTACACTTTTTTAATGTTGTATTAGAGTTTCTTAGCTGTCAAAGAATACACCAAAGTGCTCCTCTTTAAAAAAACAACAACAAAAATCAACATTTATACATGCATTCCTGTTAATGCATGTCTTGAGACAACATACATAGCAAAATATGACACCTTCAAATCCTTCATGTTCTTGTATCACCTGTTACATAATACAATATATAATTTGTAATGTAAAAAGGGGAAACGTCAAACATTGTCCCCACTTCACACCCAGAGAAACAAAGAGAATATAATAATAATAATAATAATAATAGAAAAAACGTTTGGTTCTTGATACCATTTCACTTCATGCATGAGACATTTCCCAACATAACCATGGATGTTTAAATTGTGTTTTTTTCTACAAACCCTTATACTTATATTTTCAACAAGACAAGACAAAAGTGTCAAATCTTTTCAAAACGTTTCAAGGTCCCATGTCATGGCCATTTCTACTGATCATAATTCCATTGTTGAGGTCACATACCTCATTCACACCAACGGTGTTTCAGGGCCGGTTCGGAGCTGGAGCTTGAAAGGCACCGGGTTTTCCTGTTCACACCGCAGTGGAGATGCCTCTTAGCTCCGGAATCCGGTTTCAAGCACCAAAAAATTGTCCGGCCAGAGCAAAAGCACCACTTACGTCACGCTTACGTCGAGGCGGGGGCAGGGGCGGGATCAACTCCTGAACAACAACAAAAAGCCCGCATTTTATCCAGTTTGTACACAACGAGTGAGAAACTTAACAAGCAGCAGTGGTCCACTGAAGAGACCAGCTACCTACTGGGAATCTGGTCTTCTGAAGAGGTACAGAGGAAGCTGGAGCACAATCGGCCATTGTTATTGTTGTTGTCGGTGTCAGCTGTGAGGGGTTTCCGCGCGCTTTGGCGCAAACGATGACGCAATGACGCAGCACCAGTCGGACTCTGGGCATGTGAAAAGAGCCGGAGCTAAACCGAAGAACCGGTTCTGAACCTGAAAAGCTCTAGCCGGAGTTGCGTTGGTGTGAATGAGGTAATACAGCATCTCTGTAAAGTATGTGTATTCACTCTCTGTCCTACACGCCTTGTTGGTGCTCCTGCCCCCCCTATGAGCCCACTCTGTTCTGAGTCAACTACCGTTACAGCTGAACATCAGTGTTTATGTGTTACAATGGCGTTTGCTAGCAACCAGAAAATGACACCAGTAATGACAACCAGATGAGAATGCTGCGTGGGGTCTGGGTGCCGTGTTGGTGGGACGTTGCGGGGCTCACTGTTCCACCCTTTGAGGCTCGCGGAGAGGACAGTGTGAGCTGGATTACTGGTGTCGTTTCCTGGTTGCTGCGTGGGGTCTGAGTTCCGTGGAGCTCAGGCTGTGTGTGTGCGGATTGGTCCATTTGGACTTAGTGACGTCAATAGGCCCCGGGAAGAAAACAATGGAAAAAGACAAATGTACAACGAGGCGTTCTGGGGCAGCATGGACACGTCTTTTCTGTGTTAGAGTTTTACTCGCTACAGGGTGTACTTTGAGGGTGACTTTGCAGACCGTTTACATGCAGAAAAAGCTACATAACACACAAGGGGACGGGTAATAACCGGAAAAGCATATGATGGGACCTTTAACAATGCAGCCCTTTTATGATGAAAAACTTTTTTTGACATTAAAACAAATATCAGAAATGCCCAAGTTGTTAATTGAAGAATGTTTTTTGCTCCTTTTAAAATATAGACACTATGGTCTTAACACAAGCTCTCCTCCATTCTTCTGTGGACATTTCCCCTCAAAACAATCCAAGTTTCAATTTAGGCTCCAGTCACCCCTTTACCTTTTGGTATTATTGTCAGCCCCCTTGACATACAGTATATAACTGACATTTCAAAAATAAATCCATCTAGCATGAACTGTTGCAGCACCATCTCTGTCCACAGGGGGGAGGCAGCCTTCCACAGCACTGCACCCCCCTCCTTGTGCATGAAAACAGACATCACAAGCTGTAACATCTGTAAAGAGGATGCACTGGCTGATACAGGAGCGATTACACAGACACCAAAGCTGTTGATTAACAAGAACTTTATCTGTCTATTGGTTTTACTCTAACACACTTTTTAAAAATAAACGTCAGCCATAACTCTACTGCTGGAAAGGAAAAGTGAACTCAGCTTACACTCAGGAGTATTTGCTTCTTCTCTCTTTGATCTACATCAATTAAAAGACCCTCTGTGATCCATCTTTAAAGAAACACTGAGCAATTGAGCCTTAGACAGCAGACCCATTTGGCATCTTTCTTGAAGGTGCACTTGTTTTAAGTAGATGTTTTAAACTGCTGACACCCTCACTGGGCAGCAAACTTCTCCTCGCAGTCGCTCCGATGCCAGGCTGCAGAGTAAATTCATCTGGCGTTTCCAAGGCAACTGTATTCCTCCATGTGACACACAAACCCACACCCTTTCTCTTGAAAAAAAGAGGATTTATTTCTCAGGGATTTGCCAGAGGAAAATATTTTAATAGGGTTATCATAGAGTAGGGGATGGGGGTGGGGGGGGGTCTATAGATGGAGGATAAGTCGGGTTATCTTTACTCTGTTTTTGCCAACCACCATTTGTACCCTCAGAAAAAAAGGGTTTGTGGAATAAAGATTAGAGAGTTTTAGCCTTTGGCATCTGCAGCAGCTCACATGTGTTTTATTTGAGTGAGTGTGAAAGAGTGATAACACTGCAAATGGAAATGGCAGCAGGGATTCAATCAAAGCTGCAATGCAGTATATTTAATTCCATACACATTATTCATAAACCTTAAACAATTTATTTGTGTGGGATATTGAGACTTTGTGAGATTTTAAATGTTCTACTTCATCATTTTAAAACCAGTTTTTCAGAGGGACATCTATATCTACTCCATTAATGATTGTAAACTTCTAGTAAATGCATCAATTTAGTTTTGTTCCTTTTCGACCTTAAAGAACTAGTTTGACATATTTTTGAAAATGTCCTTTTCCGCTTATCTTGCAGAGAGTTACAAATATATGAGATCTTCTTATCATTCAATTCTTAACCAGATCGCAAAAAAGTATCAAAATGTCAAACTATTCCTTTAAAATAAACAACTACCTTGGGAACAGAAAGTATATCCCTTAGTTTCTGGGTCTCCATACCCGGTGAAACGTAACACTGAAACATTGTTGAAGACCTAGACACTTCTTTAATTAAACATTTCACACAAACATGTCCTTTGATCAACAAATCCACCCTATAATTTCTTAATAAAACATCGTTTTTTTTATTGTCCCTATAAAGTTTAACCACAACCACAATGACATCCCCCTTGCCACATCTTGTCACATCTAGATCACGGCTCTGTTACACTTCATTTTGAAAAGTCTTTGTCTGCCATCGATGTTGTGCTTTGAACACAAACAGGAAGCAATGCCTTTTTTTTATTATTTCTTTATTATTACAGTTGGAGCAACTTACTGTCGATACCCAAATGAGGAAAAGATGATTAAACTCCACATGTTTCTAAAGTGACTCATGTCAAATAATTGTTTTCCTCCGTTGTTAACAAACAACTTTTATATTGTGACATGATGTCGGTCAGTACTTCATGAACCATTTTAATTTACACCCATTAATACATCACATCCATGCATAGTGAATGGATTACAGATGCAAAATGTAATCAAACATTAATCCTGATGCTTTTAGTCTTTTACACTGTGATGTATGCTGATCCCTTTCACTCTCAGTTTGAGGCTCTGGCCTTTCTGTGAGTATCCACCTCTGTGTGGTTTCATTAAATAAACCTGAGTCCCCCCTCAGTTTGAATGCTGTTGACCGGGGGACGAGAGGCATATGCCAAGCGTTAAACAGGATGAGATCAGGTGCGGAGATGAGCTCCATGCTGACCTCAAAACTGAATCAAAGGAGTGAGAGAGGGATGGGGGAGGAGAAGAGGAAAGGAGGAAAGGAGGAGGCAAAGAAGGGAGCATTGAAGGGGGGATGTGTGCTTTAATCATATTGTGGGATTAAAATAGGCCATAAGCTAAAAGAGCATTAATATGAGGAGGTGTAAGTTTGATATTTTTATATTGTCATTTATATTAATTATAAATATACAGTTTTATATTGAGCAAAGCATTAAGAAGTATTTGAAATGATTGTTTGCTTTGCATGATGCCTTGTAATAATTTCAAGCGTTGTGTTCTCACAAAAACAGCAAATTGACTTGACCTAATTTTCATTCTTGCAGCATCAATATACCACATAGAATGATATGTTAACATGCTCTGACTGCCGGCTGCGTTTGACTTAACGGCTTCATTTATATACATCAGATCCTGCCTTTATCCCATGTTAATGTGTTATCCAGTATGTTGCACTCCTCTCTGCTCATACACTATTTCCTGATGTCTCTAATGATGAGAAATACAAATACTTCTTGGGTTACTGATGAGCATAGTTTGTGTTTTTTCACCTCATTTTGGAGTGTAGGCATGCAAACCCTTGTATTAAGCTCAGTAGTGAAACTTCTACGTGGAATAACCTTTGCAGCTTCTTATGTAACCACAGCAGGTCTTGGAGGATTGTATTTTGAATGTGGACACACACACACACACACACACACACACACACACACACACACACACACACACACACACACACACATTCTCTCACACGCAGCTTCACCTACAAGTTCTCGGGCACACACTGCTGCCTTTGTGCCCGGCAGACAGACTCCAAATAAAGACTCTACTTATATGCGTCCTTGGGTGCAGAAAATGAACTCAACTTTGCCCTTCGATCAGATGGCGGTCGCGATGCAGAGCTGGATATAAAACGAGATTGAAGGAAGGAGGAAATCCTGCTCAGTCTGCATCCTGTGACCTTCTGTCACACACGCCAAAGATGAACCCTTTCACCTTCCACCCCAGGAAGGAGGTGTGAAACCCCTGTCACATCCCCGGTTTACGACAGTCTAGGCCATGATTTGGGAGATAAACACAAAGAGGAAGATGGACAAAAACTCCCAAATCCACCCCTGATTCAGCAAAACATCCAATAAAATCCCCCACAAAAAGGAGCTCAGTTTTCTTTATCAAAGTATTTATGTGGTTAAATTCACTGCCTCATCTCTTCAGTGCTTCAGCTAATATGCTTAGCAAGCATATACAATAATACAGTTTTGGGCCATACATTGCCTCCCTGTCTCTAAATACTACAGTGCTCGTCGCTGATGCCTTTTACAGTATATTTGCATTGTTCAAATACCTCCAGGCGGGTTTATGCTTCGGAATGATTTCCACTTGATTACATTATGAAGGGAGTGCTTTTGGGGAGTGAGAGTTATAGAAAAAGGGGGGTTGCTCATGTGTCTGTGTGCGTATAATTATGGGTTGGGCAGTTTTAAATGGAGGAGGTGATCACCCTCCGGGCATCGCCGTGGTGACTGGAGCATATGAAGAAGTATGACTGCTCAATCAGGTCACGTGAAGTCGGTCAGGAGGACCACAGACGTATGTGCCAGACGCGCGTCTCCCTGAGGGGATTCACGCACCCTGAGTGGCACGGGACCCACTGAGCCCTAAAAACCCCACACATGTTCACTTCAAGCCGTAGACTGTACTCCAGGATGACTTTGTAACCTTTTTTTTTGGTTTTGTCCTCACAAACGTTAGTCTTTCACCACACACGAAACTGATATCTTGTTGATTTTAAGGCTTTAAAATAACTGGGCCACACCAAGAGGTTTCTCTCGTGACTCATAAACACATTAGCATGACATTTATTTGGAGTAGAGCGCACTGAGTGTGTTTGTGTGCCAGAGAGACAGACTCAGGAATGGAATTGCTTTTAATGGAACATCTTCAATGAGGATGCTCTGCTCAACCGGGTCCAGCACTGAGACAAATGGACAGTAACACTAGTAACAACAACGTACAACAACGTATTTGTTTAACCATATTCCCAAAGCTATTATGCATATGACCTATTTTACACTTGTAGCAGAGAAAACATTCAAATCAGGGGTTGCTCTGTGTGATGATGTCTTTGCTTCAATCCTCCTGGTGTGTAAAACCTTAGGAAGAAGCTTGCCGGGCCCAAACAGAGTGGTTTATTTTTTCCCTTGCCTAACACTCCACCGTTCCTGTTTTCTTTTGTGTTTTCCACTCTCCTAATTTGTGCACATTATGAATGTCTGAAACTCTGTCTGGATGCATTTCCCCAAATATCTGATATATTAACCAACACCTTAGGCCAGTACGAGCAGCGCGTTTATGCAGGTGTTACTTCAGGGTCACTGTGTTTAGGTTTCCAGTTTTCCGTTCTCTTGTCATCCGGCACCACCCTGCAACAGACTGGATCGTGCCGGATCGAGGGGGTTTACTGGATTGTGTAATGATGTGATTTTGTTCGAAAATGACTCACTTTAGCCTCGCAGTTTCTGTTCAGTTCCTAAACCACTACCTTTTTAGAAGATGGTGAAGCAAACTTAAGGTATATCTGATATACAGCTATCAGAATATCAGCCTGTGAAAAGGACACATTCACAAGGATGTGGTGTGCAGTTTAACACATGCTTAGAGTGTCAGTAACCAGTCAAACCGATCTGATTAGATTTCAAGAGGCCTTGACCTCACGGTCCTGAGAAACCAGGAGAACTGTTTGTGTTATGTCTGGAGAGTGTCACTTTGTTTAGGACAGAGGACTGAGAACGAAACATTTCTCCAAAAGAGACACTTATGAATAAACAAATGAATGAATACGTTAAAACATCTGTTCATGCTTGACCATTGGAGTAATGCACACAGGAAGTGAGACCCCCTCCTTCTCTGTGGAGGCAGGAATGCTATAATTGAAAACACGTGTGTAAAAACAAGCTTTTTCTCTCTTTTTCTGTGTGTCTGAGTGTGTGTGTGTCAACCTGATGCCTCTTTTTGCTTATGTAAGTATTTTCCACAAGCTCTCATAGTCCGATCTGAAATCAGTCTGTTTCAGATTGCTAGTTTTTTCCAGTGGAGTATTGATTTTAATTTATTGCATTCTGAGCTGCTGTGTACTTCTTTCAAATAATTTCTGCTGTGGGGTTGATTGTCACAATGCTTGGTTAGTGGCCATGTTAATCTATAAAGTGTTTTTGCACCAATGAAACTTTGAGAGGTATGAAAGAAAACCTGCAGATGTCAGCCTCAGTATCTTCTGTGTGCTGATAAAGGTAAGTTCAAACCTAGTGTCCCGTATACATACAAAAGTCCTGCAATAAATAATTTCTCCTATAGAATATAATGCTTTGTTTTAGTTTAAGTCTACCTGACTGGCAATAGTGTGTGGAAAAGGATGATCAAATTATCATATTCATTTTTTTAAAATCCTATTCTGACAAAATAATCAAATTAGGAAAATAATAGTTTGCAATGCTAAAAGCAAAACATTTACTCAAGTCTGGCTAAAACTACCTTTTAACAACCTATAAGAGGCTTATGCAATATGATGCAGTGATTTACATTTAATGTCAAAGTCTGTTGCTCACTAATTCATGTAAGTGTAAAAAAGAAAATCTGTTTGCCATCTTCTTTTTAATACTAATACCTAGGGATGCTCCGATCGGGAATATTGGGATTATTCATAACACTCTGAAAGGAGTGTTTAAGAGCAATCAGTAATCTTACATTAGTGTACATTTCGCTGATAACACATCTGTATTTTTACCTAATATGTTTTAATCCATAATTCTGAATTGTAATTAAGTAATTTTAGTATTTTCTTATTTGTAATCATAATTCGTCCACCACATATAGTGTAATATTCGCCCCCAATAAATATAAAACATTCTTTCGATCTTTTCCAGTAATTGCCATTAATTAATCAGTTGAATTAGGTGGCTGACATAGCTCCCAATGCCATAGCAGCATCAAACCATTTCGTATAATCAATACAAAAATATAGAGGTATATATTGCTGGGTATAATGTCACTATTGCCTGGAGTCACGTGATCGATGATTGGTGATGACTGATGACGCGCAGCACTGGCTGTGTGAGCTGGGATGTGATTAACAAGTAGCATCGATTCACATGAAACAGCCCCCGCACTTCCTGATTTTAGTTCCAAAATAAAAGAAAGCTTTTTATAAACCTTTTGGTAATCTTTTATTTTGAAGTTACACTTACGTATACTTCCGATATTGCCACCAGGTGTGATGGACGGCTTTACGCAGCCATGCAAACTACTCTCCTAGTGGAGTGAAGGCGTATTTGTAGGGATAAGGATAACACGCTCGTCCACTGTGGGCAAAAGACGCGGCTGCTGCTACAGACACACAGCGCGCACTGACTGACGGGAACCGGAGGGGACTGCCTCACCACTGTGAGGCGTAAATGGACACAACATTTCCCAAAAGAAAGACGCTGCCCGCAAAACGACCTGTGTCCCAAATGCGTCCTGGAAATTAATTCGCGTATTTGCTGTATACCAGATCCCCTTTTCCACCCTGCACAACGGAAGTTTCTCTGACCGATTTTTCGAGGATCTTTCATTTATAGGCTGCAAACATGGAAGAGGACAACCAAGGTATGATTCATCAATGCAATTCAGACCAATGAATAGTAGCTGTTTCAGTACTAACAGTCAGGAGACATGTCCCTATTTAGCCTGCAGCTATAATAATACAATTAAAGATAGTGTTATTGATACTGATTCTTGGCCTATGTTTTTGTTGTGGTTTTAGACTAGACATGCACTTTTTCACGTGTCATTCCAGGTACATGCAGCACATTGATCTTATATGTCCTCATACAGTCTTCTTTTCCACATCAGCATTTTCTTAGATGAGACTGCCAAGGC
>NW_011345642.1:81048-114152 GCF_000735185.1 Notothenia coriiceps | reverse complement strand
CCTTATGTGCTTGTGAAACCTAGCACAGTGGCGTGATGAGGAGATAAGGAACTAAACAAGGTTAAGATCAAGCTTGAGAGGAATCAGACATGAACACTGACCATATAATCACGGATTTCATATTTATGCTCGTGGCAGCGGTAAACTTGTGTTTACCTAGCCGTGGGATCGGTCCGCCTGGTGTTACTGCTGGCCCAACAGGTCTTCTCACGGCACCAAGCATAGCAGGAGACAACGATCGTCATTTATCTCTGACTCATCATGAGTCATGACTAGAGTGTTGGCACAGATGCATCACTGCAAACAGGAGCCCTGCACACGCTGACATCCAAACACAGTACGTTCAGAAGTGTGGCAAGTTTTAGAGAAGCTTCTTAAAGTGACAATGGTGTCTGTGAAAAAGCGGAGTACATTCTCTGGTTTGTCGGCAATAATAACTGAGTACATACTCTCTTGCATGCCTTGTTTATTCAGTGCAACTATGGAGAGCCAACTTGAAAGTATTCTAAACTGTACTTTTTATCAATTGAAATAAGCTAATTTGTTACTCTAAACAGCCTACAGCCATTCACAGCGACTTGGATAACACAAACACAGTCACCTGACATAGATATGGTAAAAGCGTCACTGACCAAGAAACCCAGATCTAACAGAGATCTTTTGCTGGGTCATTTTGCATTTCTTTGCTAGTCCTTTTTTGTGCAACATTTCTGTCCTTCTCCATGCTGCAGAAACAACAGCTGGTTACTGATAATGTGCTCGTTCATAAAGAGGATTCTGAAGAATGAGCCAGCTGGCCTGTAGGCCAATGGGTATATTCAGTATCCGACCATGTACAACCAAACAAGCAACATAGTGCGGTCAATCACACTTTTACGGGGGTTGTTGGCCTTGCCCCTGTTTTCCAGCAACCCTCTACTAAGCCTCTAATACATAAACTTTCCCTGCAGGTGAGAGAACCATTACTGGATGTCCTCGACCTCAGTCAAGTGTGTATTCCCCATGCTTACTGCTGGGAGAGCTGCAGATGTGATTATTTAGCATTGCAATGCATTGCATCGGGCATAAAGCTGTCATTGTGCTGTTTGCGGCTGGCCGGGCCTCCAGCGGTGCCACACATCAACACAGTCCCACAGACAGACATATGGTGCTGTGATGCCGACCAGGGATAACTGGCAACAGCCGGGAGCATATAACAAGCACGCACGCACACACGCACGCACGCACACACACACACACACACACACACACACACACACACACACACACACACACACACACACACACACACACACACACACACACACACACACACACACTGACTTGCAAACACTGTATATTCACAGCTGCATGCTGACACTGACACTCACACAAATTACATTTCACCCTTCTCCCTTTGGTACTGTTTGCTGTGAAGATAGATGGATGGATCATGACGTAGAATTATAAGTGTGTGTATGTGTGTGATTTATGCCACAGTCTGCGCTCTCATCTGGAAATAAAAAGAATGCTGCAGAAAAGAGAGGCTGCAGAATTCCAGTTATTATTATTTTGGTGGTTAGTTTTGGGGTAAATGGTGGAGAACACTTTCCACAAATTGTTACTTTTTATTAGAACAACTTAACACCCACACATTAACCCACAGCAGAGTTGGGCTCATGGAGGGGGGAGTAGATAAGCAATAAAACATATGGGTTTTACATACATGGATCTACTCTTTGTGGTTGGTTGGTTGAGAAAGTTCAATATCTCACAAAGAGAAACACACATTTTGCCAGGCCACAAGTCAAGTGAGAGGGAGAGAGGTGGCCAGAGTGAGATACGGAGGTGTCAGATGGAGAACAGACCGCGAGAAAAGCGTGGGGAAGGAAATAACGTGTGATTGAAGAGTAAGAGTGAGACACAGTCGTAGTAGCAGCGATGGTGAGATGTCTGAGAGGGAATGAGAGAGCGAGACAGGAGC
Organism: Notothenia coriiceps; assembly: GCF_000735185.1. Taxonomy (NCBI): domain Eukaryota; kingdom Metazoa; phylum Chordata; class Actinopteri; order Perciformes; family Nototheniidae; genus Notothenia; species Notothenia coriiceps. Next base: position 112,189 of record NW_011345642.1, on the reverse strand, counting down.
TGTGTGTGGAGGGGATAAGGGGGGCGGCATGAAGTGCCAGAGCAAGTTGGAAAAGGGCCAAAGAAATATGGAGTGTGGCCAGTGAGAGACTGCAAGGGACAATGATGGACTAAATATTCTTTGTGAATCAGTTCTCCAAGTGTGTTATAGGAGTTTCTCTTCAAGGAAAGCCCTTATTTTCTGTCATAATTAATTCTTCTTTTTTATTTTCACAGGCTTGAACTCTTCTTTTTGTTGGAAAATGATACCTAGTATGCTAACATTATTTTGCACATGCGAGCAACATGGCCCAGAACAACCCAGACTAAAATATCCCATCAACCATACTGAATAGTTTGCCCTTAGATTTTGGACTAAAGCAGATATTTAAGTTATTGTTTGCAAGTGACCACATTAGATGTGTGTTCAAGATGGCCAACCTATCTGCATGGTTTCTTTTGTGACGACCTAAGTGTCAGGTACTACGATGCTACTAGTGACGCTTCTTTCCAACACAAGAAGACACTTTGAAATCTAATTTGAGTGGGCAGAGCGTACAAATCTGTAGAAATCGATTGGAATCACATTTCAAACCACATTTCAAACCATTTTCAAATGTGGTCATGTCAAACAATGGATTTGGGCTGGTAGTCTGAACAAAGCCTTAGTCTTGCTTCTTTTCTTTCTTTTTGTTGGATTGTCCTGTCTCGATTGTCCAAATGTTTTATATCCGTTACTTTTCTGCAACCACAGTCAGCGTACTGCCCAAGGCTTAGAGAAAACGGGTCTACAGTAATCCCTCTGACAGGCATAACAGTCAACAATACAATGCCTTCTGCAACCACAGTCGCTGAATGGACAATAGGCCAGCGGCAGCCCACAAAGGTTTGCTTACAGTGAAGCCTGTCTGACGGAGTGCAGCTTTGACAGTCCATCAAATGAACACCTACTGTATCTCTGCTTCTCTGTAACCTTTGTTAGAATGTGAGCTGTGTGCACATCGTCAATAGAGACTTCCATATGTAAAGAATCAGAGCATTTAAATCGGAGCATTTATTCTAAACACTCGCTTCATAACACGTCTTGTGACAGCTTGTGAGTTTGGCTGCAGACCGCTTCATTTGCACACTGTGAAAACCAGCCATTTCATCTTGGAACTTCTGTGTGTGTGGTTTGTGAGGTCAAGGCACACTGTAGCCTAACTCAGGCCAGGAGAGATGCGCACCACCAGTTCGGCTTTGAGATTTTAGAGACATTCAGCTGCCGGCCGCAGGACATTCTCTCCAGCTTCCTTCTACGTTTAGGATTTGTGTTTTTGTCTTTGGAGGTGATTTGCAGCTGCTGTCTTTTCCCACACAGCTAACACACTGTCAGGTGGGTAAGAGAGAAGCATTCTAGCGTATTCATCTTAGTGGTGCCTTTGTCCATATTTTAACTTTTTCAAGAGGGGTCCCTCAGTGTACTGCACATATCTACAGAGAGTTGTGGCTACAGTATGTATGTTTACTTCAAGCCTGAGTAGGCAGCAAGGATCTGTATGCAGTCTGTGTGACGGTGAAGCACCTGAGGGCCCCTGAGGAAGATGGGAGCACCAGAGGGACATGCAACTGAGGCCCTATGCAAAACTTACCTCCACAAAGAAAGTCTGGTCACTCACAGTTGAGGGTAAATCATGAGGCATTGACAATATAAAGGTTTTAATACCTGAGTGCAGTTTTCTGTCTTCTTTTTTGTCAACTGTCTGTTGAATTCAGGGAGGTTTGGCAGATACATTTTTGCTTTGTACTGTAGCATATCCAACGAACAAGTTGGTTTTATTTAATGGCTTAAGGCTACAGAAGGAAAATAAAACATGACCTACCTACTTCCTGCAACTTGTGAGTGCGCTCCATTTCCCTGACCTGAGGGGTTTCAGAATTGTGTGAATTGTAACCACAGGACTGACCTCTGCTAACCTGCCATGTGAAAAGACATTCATTTTGATTGATACATGTGTGTATTACCGCTTAAAGGAATAGTTAAACTGGAGTGGGTGTCTGGGTTTTGTTTTTACATTTTGTTTATTTTATGAAAAAGTTAAACTTCTGCTAGTTGGTGGATTATTTTGTGGCCTCCAGACAGAGACAGGCGAGCTGTTTTCCTCTGTAACACTCTTTTTGCAAAGCTATTCTAACTGGCTCACTGGCTTATCAAAATGTTAACTTTTCCTTTAAGATGCAACACCAATGACTAGAAAAAAACTAGAAAACGAATTGTTTTTGTTGGCTCTGTTAGTTTTGCCAGAGATATGTTTGGTAGAGGTGTGTGACTCACCTCTGTTAAAAAGTGTGTGTTTTCTCTGTTTTGACAGACGTACGCTTCACACTCTGTCATGCATTAGCAGTCCATCTCACTACGGCTCAGTAACTGCTTTGAGAAGCTGATGGGGAGATTGAAAGACTTCTGGCTTCTGTATGGGGACTCGACTTTACTGTATAGACTAAAGTGTGTCTGTGTGTTTCATCCTTGACAAAAAGGGCCCTTGTTGAGTTTGGCCTCCTTGAATATCAGATGGCACATTACATTTAATCATGACATCCCGTTAGTGGTTTAAGTTTGACTCAACTGACTAAGTCAGGCTGGCCCATATGGAAAGCAACTTTTAGGATTTAAACATGATCTAGTTGCATGAATAAAAGCATTGAACATGATGCATGTGTGCAAATCCTGCTGGACCTCCACTCAGTTTTCTCTGCTTTGAAAAGGGGTTTAAAGTACTTTTATAAGTGACTCTGACTCTTATGGCAACACTTGTCTGGAGCAGAGGAAGAAAAGCACACGTTGGTTTTTTAAGTATCCTGTTTCCTCTTCATCTAACACACGGCACTGGGCAGTAAAGGTCTAATGCACAACAGAGTCACAGATCTGTCTTTCTCTCATTAGGACCATCAAAGGGCTCGTAGAGAGCAAATGTGAGGCAAAATCTAGCCATTTTTCTCCTTTCTGGAAAGAAAAACCAGAGCATGCTAAAATGTCCCAGGAGTCTGAAGTCATGTGCAGAAGTGAATTTCAGGCAAAGAACGTCGTGCTCCACTTGGGCCTTTGTGGGAGTTCATTGGTTGCATTAAAGCGTGTGTGTCAGGTCTGTCGGAAAGGAAAGAGAAGGCCGACTAGAGTGGACAGGAAAAGGGAGGATCGGAACAATTATGTAAGTTTGTTAGACCTGCTAAAGATGCAGGAAAAAGGTGTATCCCCCTCTGACTGCCAGTACACTCAGTGCTTCACACAACACACTCTGTAATGGTCTTTAGCACTCTATTTATACCCCACTGGAATACTGTCACATTATGTAACCAGGACTTTTAACAGAAAAACAGATGAACGATTCTTTCAAATTATGTCTTAGAAAAACTGTAAAACATTTGATGGTTTCAGCTTCTAAATTGTTAATTATGCTGCCTTTTCTTGTCTATCATTAGAGTAAATTGAATATCTCTGGGTTTTAGAGGAATTCAGGCCCACACAATACTCACCCAAGGCTGTATTCGCGCCAATGTGTGTGTTTTTCTGTGTGCGTATGTGTGTGTGTGTGTGTGTGTGTGTAGAGAATCTGACCAGCCTCTTACAGCCCTCTTGTCTCCTGGGGCTCGTGGCACTGCCAATTGAATGCCAGCCTTGCTCTAAGGAAGAGATTTGTAACACTCTGTAACTTACTCAGGGGGTCAATGTGTCAGTAAACTACTAAATAACATCCTCGGTCTGTGCCAGTTTTCTTTTCTTTTTTGCACAATGGGCACGTCTCCAACTGCTACCCCCTCTCCCTTTTTTACTGTAAGATACTGCTGAATCATGCAAAATTCATTCTTCGTTCGTAGGGAGAGAGGATGAGCTGTGACTGCGCCTCTGGTCCTCTAAAAAAGACTGAGGTTGTTGCAGTTTTAGTCTTTTCTTTCCACCTTCATCGAATCTGTGGCAGCAGTGCTCTGTTTGCCATCTAGAAAAAACAAGCTGACCATGTGACATGAGCGCTCTGCAGCTACGGGTCAGTGTGTGTATATGTACAGTTTGTATATATGTACAGTTTGTATGTTTATGTGAGAGAGATGGAGACATGCAGCAGGGATACGGATTCAAAGAGAGACTGATGGGGAGGCGGATGCTGCATTCAGATTCTCAAAGTAGGTTAGTGGTGCAAGGCTCAGCCCAGCTGTGTATACCTCATCCCTCTCTACTTCCACTTGTGGAGGCGTGTGTGTGTGTGCATGACTGAGTGTGTGCATCGCTTTATATGGTGTTCACACACACACACACACACACACACACACACACACACACACACACACACACACACACACACACACACACAGGATTAGTGTGGGCTGTGAGCCCTCTCCATGCGTAGACAAATGGAGGAGATCAAGTGGGGAGGGATATGGATGACAGTTAGTGGATTAAGGGTCAGGGCCTCGGACGCTCACTGTCACTTTCCTACTGGAGTCACGCACGCACGCACGCACGCACGCACGCACGCACGCACGCACGCACACACAAAGTATATATAAACAGGATTCAATCATGACAAAATGACAGCTCTGAAAGGTAATGAAAAGCAGTGAAAAGGACAGTGTGCTTTCTATTCCTGACACTAAATTGATTTATAGTATAGTTGTGTCATCAGAATTGTTAAGCCTCACTTCTCATTATATATATATATATTTTTTTTTTTTCAGTTTTCAGAGATAGGACAGTTGCTGTAAGAAAGGCCTGTGAAATATAAAATCAATGGCTTCAACAGAGCAGGTCAGTTGAACCACTTGAAGTGTTGTTGTCACCCCCCTATTGTGACACACACACACACACACACACACACTTTCTCTCCTTGTCTCATGGTGAATCAATGTCAGTGCTCCTAGTGATGATGATTGTGTATGATTGATAACCTGGTGTGTCATGGCCACTGACACACACACACACACACACACACACTGGCCTGAGGGTATCTCTAAGGGCGTGTGATTTATAGTGGCTCTCTGGTACTCCTTCACACATGTATTTAATCCTTTAGTTGACCTCGGTCATGCTGAATTTCTGTCATGTGGTGAGAACATGCACCACAGCAAAAAAACAAGCTGTCATTTCACCAGAGGAACATGAAACGTATGCACCAACATGACTCTCCTCATAAATGGACTACCAAACCTAAACCAAGCAATAATGAGTAATAATGGTTTTTCCCTTGAGTCTCCATAGTTTTAACTCCCAGGTGATCTGCGGGTGTCAAACATGCCTGCAGGCTGTCAGGCGGCCACATACAGTATGTGCTCAATTTGATGGTAAAACATTGTGTTTCCAGCAGTTTTCACTTTGTAACGATGAGACGCCGTTACTAGAGCTCTCGTGAACATGTTTGTGTAGTTTGTTGATGTAGTATTTATTTAATGGTATAAGTGTTCACCCCCATCTTGTCTGTTGCTTCCGGTCGTCTCTGTGTTCCCTCCTACTGATTACCCAATTGTGTTCACATGGTGCCCTGTGTTGTCTCCTCCCCCCTCACCTGTGTCTAATTGCTCCCCCTCACCTGTGTCTTGTTGTGCTGATTGGTGTGTGGGTATTTAGGCTCTGTTGTCCCTGTCTGTGTAGAGTGGTAGAGGGTTTGTGAGATCCTGGTGGCTGAGATCCTGGTGGCTGCAGGCTGGGCTCACGTGAACAGCAGCAGCAGGATTGAGGCTGTGTGAACTTTGTGCATATTGTTTTAATAAATGCCCACATCGGGTTATATTTTTGGACGCTCTACCTCCTTGCTTGGTCGGGCTGCTCAACGGTCAGCTTCACACACTTACTAGTGGAGTCAAGAAGGAAGAGGAAACGAGTCGTACTTTTTTAGATGAGAACAGATGATAATCAAATGTGTGAAAAGGAAAACTTTCATGAAATGGTATATACAGAGGAAGTACATAATCAGATCAGTTATGCCCCATGTTTTACTCCTATTAGCTGTAGTCTAGTAGCAAACAGGATTTTAGATGTAATGTAATCTTGTTATATTTAATTAAATAATGAGTAGGACTGGCAGAAGCCAGTGTTTTGCGATACAGCGCGTGTGAACTTGTGCTTTGTACCGCCACCATCCACCCTTAAACTCCCCTGATACAGCATTATATATACTTTAGGAGACAGGGTGGGATGAATGTGACTATTAATACCACAAAGGCTCTGCCAACAAGGTCATCCCTGATGTTTTTATCTGACTTTAATCTACTTATTTTGTGAAAAACCAGTAGTGGATACAATACAATCATCAGAACTGATGTTTACTTCTAATCCATGACCATCTTGTGAGATTTAAGATAAGAGGCTAAAGAAAAAAATCTCCTGTGTGCAGTTGATCGGAAAAACCCTTTTACTCTAAACCTGGGAAAGAGTGATGGTCTGACCTGAACCGCCCACATATTTGCGTAAGACAGGAATCCTGGCTCAGGTTTGAACTCTGTTATGAACTCTCTCCTCCTCTTCCTCCTCCTCCTCCTCACCCGCCTCCTCTCCTTCCTGCTGTCTTGGAATAACAGAAGCAGAAGTGGATCCTATCTGGCACCCTCTCTCTGTCTCTCCTGTATCTCTGCTCTACTATTTCCCAGATTTAAAGCATGAACCCAATGAAAACAGTCTGTGTTGCTGCCTCCTTTGCAGTCTTTGTATCTCTGTCTGCTCACAGCTTCCACACCAGACTGTGGGCAGGCGAGACACAGCGGTTATTTCCTGAGTGAGTCACAGGACTCAGTTTCTGGAGGACGCGTGTCCTGACAGAGTATTAAACCTCACAGCTGAGTAACCTTGTTTACCCCATTTATTTTTTAAATTAGGGGCTGCTACTCAAACTACCAGTTATAGAAGAAGTACTCAGAGTTTGTAGTAAAGTAAAAGTAGAGATACCACAGGATACTCAGTTAATTAAAAGTGATACATTTTAAAATATACTACAATCAAGTTATCATCCATAAAGTATACTTGAGGTATCAACAGTTTCCTCAGTAGGTGTTGGATTGTGAAACTGCTGAATCCTTGGTCATTTAGAAAATCTCTTGTATAGACAAGGTGTGAGGTTATTAAGAAATAGACAAGACAAAAAAAAGCAGAATAAGGTAATTCTCAAACATTTAGTATCGCTGTTAACCTAAAGATTATAGTTATCTAATAGCAGGTAGTAAAGATCAGCATTTTTAAACTGTCTTTGCTCTCTCTGAAAGCGAATGACAAGGCAGGATCTAGATTAGGGGGTGAGATAAGAAAAGGTCTCAGTTTCTGACTGACGTTTGGGTTGATATTTATCAGCTGCAAAACCATGTATTTAGTACAAATAATCGAGTACTGTGGTGTAGCGGAATGACACGTGAGGTAAGATAAACAACCATGATGAAAGACTTGCAGTCAAGCTCATAATTGAGCAAAGATAAAGAACAAGGGACCCTGCTGTCAAGAGCACTCGACTAATTTGTCTGATGATCAGTGCGTATGATGGCCCAGAAATAAACCAATCAGAAGTTGTTGTTCAAATCCAAAGGGAAGCGGAAGCACTTCTTTCTGAGTGAAATTTGGCAAACGCAGTGCTTGTTCATAAATAAGTGACTGTGACTAGTGGGTTCTGTGAGGAGAATGTCATACTTCAAGGGATTGTGTTATAGGGTGTTTGAGGCTTTGAAGGATCAAACGGCTGTGTTGCGTTTGATGTACCGTCTGATTTTTTTGTGGTAATCTAATTTTCATAAAGGGAACGTTGCGGATGTCTCTAAGATGAGCTAACAACAAGTGACTGCTGCAGACTTGGAAAACATTCAGTAACATCTTTAGGGCCTGCGGTAGAAAGATTTTCAGGTCTTTTTGGGACATAGTGGTACAAAAACAACAATAATCACATAAAGTACTTAAATACAAACATGACAAATGAATCAAGAACAAGCTGTTTTTGAAATCCAGGTGGGTGTCGTATGGGATATTATGAAACAAGTGTTCCAAGAACTACAGCGTGGTTTTCTCATGATCAGTTTTTTCTTTGTTTCTGCAGATGATGGTAAAAACATTCGTGTGTGTGTGTGTGTGTGTGTGTGTGTGTGTGTGTGTGTGTGTGTGTGTGTGTGTGTGTGTGTGTGTGTGTGTGTGTGTGTGTGTGTGTGTGTGTGTGTGTGTGTGTGTGTGTGTGTGTGTGTGTGTGTGGTGTGTGTTGTGTGTGGTGTGTGTGTGTGTGTGTGTGTGTGTGTGTGTGTGTGTGTGTGTGTGTGTGTGTGTGTGTGATAATGGTAAAATGTTCTCCTGCAGACCCCCACTGTAGTCGGAACAACCGCAAAGACTGTATTGAGTGCGTTGCCAGGTGTTTCCTTTGGTCTGTTGCACAAAAAGGTACAGTGTAGTTGAGATCAAAATAAAAGTTACATAAATATCATCTTCAACTTTAACATCAATAGATAACTGAAAAACAAATCAACATTCCCATCAGGCTCAGCTTTAGTTTGTGTTTAGTGCTGATGTTAGCATTTAGCTCAAAGCAGCTCGAGCAGCTCTATTCTTTTTTTGATCTTGGTCCCACAAGTAATACGTCTCTTTCATAACATTAGAGAAAAAAACTCTACTGACCCCCCTAACAAAAAGTAAAAGAAATTTGGTCAAAAAAAACTAGAGATTGCAATCTTTTAAAGAGCACCCAATATTTTCAATTCATTTCTGAGTCAATTGAAACATTATGTTGCTTGGTTTGGCTGGTCATGAAATTCCGATAGTGGACATCTGTTATACTGTCAAAATAAAGGCGTAAATTGTTTTTTATGCATCTTTAAAATCAATGTTATCAAAGCCAGAATCATGAGGCGAATGGGTAACTAGCCCAGTGTTGTCAGTCTTTACTAATGTGAAGGACGAACTGCTTTGAAGATAGTGACAATAATGGATTAGATCTGTTTTCCATTTGCAGGAAATCACCCTAGATTCATATTTTTCCCCCTAATTTTGTGTTGTTGTGTAGACTAACAGACAATCCTGATTGACTACCTATTAAGATATTGAAAGGACACAGTCACTGATGTAAAAGCTAATGTTTGTAATAATGAGGAATGAAACCTCATGAGAGTGTAAAAGTGATTCAGTAACCTGAGCACTATGGACTGGAGTGGATGCTTCTCCAGCCTCATAAAAGTGTAGCTGATGCTCTTAAGGTGAGTGGATTGTATTTCAAATGAGTGCAATGTGCTCTGGGAGGTGAAATGCAGGACCAAACCCATCATTGTTAGCATCAGCACCCGCAAGGAATAGGTTACTTTTGATAGTGTTGCTAGTTTTGAAAGAGCTGCTGGATCTATGTGGGTGTCTGAAGAGAAGGAAAGACAGTTGAAGCAAGGGAGCAAAGACATTGTTTTTGCTGAAAGAATGGATAAAAAGAAAGGATGAGACTGGAGGAGGTGTATAGAGAGCTGGTTAGACCAGACTGGGCGGCTTGCAGTAGGAGGAATGTGGGCTATTTCCATTCCACTACTGTCATCTGTCAAGAGGCAGGAACTGTCAAAGTGTGTGTCTGTGTTTGTACTGTGTGTGTATGTGTGTTTCTAGTTTGTGTGTGTGTGTGTCTCTGCATGCTTGAAAGCTGTGAGTAGGAGTAACGCCGAGGGGGAAAAACAATTACTACACACCCAGCAGCCGCAATCTCACAAGCACACAAGCGGGAAACAAGCGGCTAAAAGCTCTAACAGCATTTCAGCTACAGTACTGACACACACAGCACTGACCATCAGGAGGACACAGACACTTCTGCTGATGGCATGTCAGTCATCATGGGACCTGGAGAGAGGAAAAGGCGATATGGTATGTATTTCCTTCAGGGCATAAAAAACGAATTTGTCTGGGGAAAGTGGAATCGCACGAGGTGTCTTATTTTCTATTTCTACTGCAGTCCAGTGTAACAAAACAAGGTTTACACTTAAGTGAATGTTGGAGTTTTGTTTGTCAGTGTTTCACCGACTCTGACACACTTAACCTGGCTTTCTTACATCACTCTTAACTCGGCAGGGTTGCACACATTTGCAGCAACCAAGCCACAATCTAGTGCTGTGAACATGTGTAAGTGCTCTCTAATTATCCTGCGGTGGGAACAGCCTCTGCCCTCCTCATGTTTGCTCCGTTGCTATTGTTACGGGAAGACCGGCCCAGCGGTCCTAATCACAGCAGACATCCCCCTCCATTGTTGCACATCAAACCTGGAGAAAATCAGGAAGCATTTCACTGGCTCTGTTTGCCAATCTCAGAAATACAGAACAGGTTACGTTGAGTAAAGTTTAAAGCCAGGAGTCGCGTTCGAAAAAATGATTAACCATTGTTGGATTAGTGAAAGAGTTACTGGTTGTCAATTTAAACATAGAATAAATTAAGGTTCTGGTTCTTTATTTGTACCCGTAGGTAGATTTTGTTTCTCTAATAAAAGGACTAATAAAAGTAAAAGAACACCCTGCTCCGTCAAATCTCAAAATATTTTTTGCTAATGATGTAGCTTTTGGACAGACAATGTTGTAGATAGTCTCGCCTGAGATGTACAAAAAAACGAACAAAACATACAATATTTCACAGCTCTCTGCAAATCCATAATTTTGCTTTCTGTTTTAAAGTGGAGTTGCACAAAGAAAGGCTTTCTGTCATGTGTCAAAAATACTTGAGAATTTGGCTTTTTGGGGTTCTGTGTTTACTCTAAGCTTGAGCCTCCATGTTTAAAGTAGTTTCATGACTTTCTAAGTTGACTGTTCTGCAAACATGACCCACCACCACAGGGGTATCAGTATGCAAAACCATCCTTTCCACTGACCTTGATGCAAAGGATATTGGAAAGGCATTACTTTCAAAGTCGTTTGGTCATTAGATTTTGAAATCTGCCAATAAAGGCCTGTGGGTCACGTCAGTCAGATCCCAATCTCTCCAGTCTCTCCAGAAGCATTAGACAGTAGCTGTGGACTGGGACAGGGCAGTCATGTATTATTCAGGATCCTGAGCAGTGTTCAGTAGCTGGGGCTTTAGGATTCTCCCACAGACTAACATGTACTGAGACAGTGATCAGTGACTCCAACAAAGAACTTAATTGAGCTGAAACAGGACCTCTGTTATCAGTGGCATGGATCATTTTGCATGTGATCTGTTTCCTTTATATGACTGTCTAGGGCAGGAAAAGTTACAATTAGTTTAAATGGAGTCATGGGATACAAACTGAATACTTTAAGAAAAATGTTTACTTTACTGCACTTTGATATTATAATACTTTATTGAATCAGTTTTGGTTGATCTCTAATGTTTTGTATGTAAGTTACACGTGTATTTGTTGACAGTGCAGGCTAACACACACTGAGCTTTAAAGTGCCTTGTTTGTGAGCCAATATTTGCATTTCTTACTTTATCATGTGACCAGGATCAGAAAGTATAATGCAGAGTTAAAGGATTACATTTATATTGTGTATTACTTCCTGCAATGCTTGAAACTGATTGCCTCAAGCGGCTATGGACAGTGATTTCTGAACTTTGATCAATGAGATATAAGCACAAACCGTAAAATATGCATGCATCGCTCTCCTGTAAATCCCTTGTTTGTGTAGCAATCAACTGCTTTCAGACTAACTAACTAAGGCTCCTACTTAAGTCAATCTCATCTCACTTGGTTGTTAACTCTCGAATGTCCGTGTTGTGGTATCAGACCTTGACCCTAGCTGGACCTGGCTTGCTACCTTTTGCTTAATGATATGTTGTTGACACGTTATAAATGACCAGGTGAAGGGATAAAGGGCATTGTTACATAAGAAATAGGACGTTACAATTGTATGACCTTTCCTTTGATGAATCTGCTCTGAACGAAACTTGCACAGTGGCACTTGCTCATCAATGCTTGCTGTCAGACCTATTGGGGTTAAAAAGGCTAAACATGCAAGTTTGAACTATTATGATTATATATAGATTGTCAATGGAACATCAGCCCCCTGGGTAATATTAGATATAGAAGGTTTAGTGGTGTTTCATTGGTAATCTATGTGGCTGTGCCTGGAGTGTTTGTATATAACCTAAAATAGATTTTAATTTAATTGTTTTTATCAGGAGGTCTGCTCTCAAGGGGAATACACACACTCTACATTCCTAGACTTTCATGTTTAATGCATGAGATGTCCAGTCTCGGCTGTACAGTAGAAGTCTTCACAATGATATCAGATTACGCTGCGTTCACCTCATGCTAAAGAACACACACACACACACACACACACACACACACACACACACACACACACACACACACACACACACACACACACACACACAACGCAGGAATTATTACCCAAAACAGGTTCAGTCTCCTCAGACAATCTGTCCCATTCTCCGGTCCAAGCCAGCTCTTTCAGAGTAGGAGGGATGGAGGAGGTTTTGATGCGCATCACAGACGTAGGTTGCCTGCAGGGTCTCTTTTCTCTACAATTACTGCTTTATGAGGCTGGTTAACTGAAGCCAAGGGAAGAGAGCAACCAAGGCAGAGAGTGTGAAGATGTCTGGAGTGCCGGTATCTGTTCGTTCATCACTCTTGATTTTTTCCCTTTCTTTGCAGTTTGGCATTGAGAGCATCCTTTTGTATCCTTGTTTCTTTCACACGCAGATCTTGCCTCTTAACAACTTTTCTCTCTTTTGTGTCCTATTCAACTCCTCAGACGGTTCACAGACGGGGTTCATAAAACAAAGTCATGTTGCAAAGACAAGGGAAAAGCAATGTAAGATGCTAAGACTCCCAAAGAGTCACAAATACATCATGAACACATGTATAATGATGTACTTACACAAAATGGGCACATCTGCTGAAACGATTGTGCGATATGATTGAAACTTTCTAAACAAATACCAAATGGACCTTGTTCTTTGAACAGCTTTGACATTTCTTACACACAAATGCAAAGTAATGGTGTGTTCACACAGTAAAACAGTACATCTTTCTGGTTTATTCTATGAACACACATACATTTGTTTTCTCAATTTGAAACATCCACGGACAAATACTGTTCTAATCACATCTCTCCTTTGACGTGATATGCAATCACACTTAATAGAATACAGAAATACAAAAATGATAAAAAGGAAAGAGAAAAATTTAAGGAAAGCAAAATCATTTGCAGAATCAGAATACCTTTTAATGGTCCCACAAAGGGGAAATGTGCAGACATCCAAATGATCCACCCACACAGTAGCAACAACCTCTCTTCCACTTCTGCTGCCACTTGGCAAAAATTACAAAAGACCAGTCTATATGAGATGTAATTATGTCAGCTGCCATCAAGAGCATTTACAACATATGGATCTATCATATCATAAATTGTCTTTATTGTATTCTAGCCAGTATAATAACCTTTTTTTATATATCTTGACAAATGAAGGGTGAGTCATTATTCAACCGCACGATACTTGGTAGACATGGCCTTTATATTCCATTAGCATCTTTTTAAGAGTATTTCTCTTTCTTCCTCCTGTGCTTGTCTTCTCCCATTTCATCTTTTTGAAGTCGGTAGATACAGTGCTGTGTGAGCATCACTGTGTGAGAGAGAGATGATCACACAGCCATCTGGATCCCTGCTCTCTTCACTGGCTGCTGCTCTGTGATAACATGAGCTCCAAGCTCTCACAATGTAATATCCTAATAGTCACTTTGTTTTACAGAGCAAGACTGAGCAGAGGGGAGGACTTAAAAAGTGTGAGAGAGATGCAGTAGATTGATAAACAATGGAGAGGATATCACTTTACTTTTCTTTTTCCATTATTTACACTGGGATGTGAAACAACGGGGGGAAATCATCTGAATTGCAAAGCTGCTTAGCGGTATGATTCAGTTGGGGGATTAGAATCTGCTCTCTCCCCCACTTCAAGCACTGGGGTTGGAGGTGTGTGCGTGTGTGTGTGTGTGTGTGCGTGTGTGCGTGTGTGTGTGTGTGTGTGTGTGTGTGTGTGTGTGTGTGTGTGTGTGTGTGTGTGTGTGTGTGTGTGTGTGTGTGTGTGTGTGTGTGTGTGTGTGTGTGTGTGTGTGTGTGTGTGTGTGTGCGCGTGCGTGCGTGCGTGCATGCACACACTGGAGAATCACAATCTGGTATTGCTCCATGTGAAAATGACCTACTTCCTGTCAGCTCACTCTCAAATGGATTGCTGTTTTCTGATGTGTCGGAGGAGAGAGGGGGAGGTCCTCCGAGGGGTCTGGGGGGGGGGGAGAAGTTGACGTGGCACGGTTAAATGAAAGAAAAGGAGGTGGCTCCCGGACCCGTAGTGTAGAATAAATATTGTCATGTGTGTGAAGTGCAAATTCGATATTGTGTAGTCACCTGTGTATACAGTATGTGTGTGCTCGTGCAGTAAAACAGGCGTGTTGTGTGATGTGTGCCGCGCTCTCTCTGAAGAGTTAATTACCCCAGATGAGAGGCCGACGAGAGACTATCATAAAGCCAATATTTGATGGGGTGGGCCTCACCAGATGCTCAGCGGTCGGTTCATTTGGTTTGTAAAATTATTGCTATGAGAAAATACATTTTATATGGCTTTTTTCTAACACCTGCTCTATATTTATACTGTGCCGTGAATAGACATGAATACAAATGTTTACATATTCTTCATAATCTGTCTCTTTAGGGTCAATTCCTTTTACTTAAAGGAGTGACAAGTGACATTTTTTATGAAATTGTATCAAATGACACTGTGAAAACAATGTAACAATGTATACAAGGTGTTTCATAATAATATGTTGTGGGAGGAGACCAAAAATAGCGCCATAATAATAATGTTGCTCAGTATTTGCTGTACGTGTCAATAAACTACTCTTAGGTTGAGGTGAAAATATGTCAATATATTGTCTTAGACTTTCTTTCCGTGACCTGAGCCTCAACATAATGTTGCACGTCAGCACTTCGCTCTGAAAAAAGAATGTCCAACCATACAAATAATCAAAGTCTTGAGACGACAAATGACGGGCCTTTCAGAAAACTTTAGATTTTCCAGTCAGACCTTTGAGACGATATATTTAAGTAGTTAACTGGTATTGTACACTAACAGATTATAAAGTTTTTTACTGTATGATTGGAGAATTGGTTAAATCCACCTGCCATTGAACAAAATATACATTAGGAAACATTGTAATGTATTGAATTCCCCTTTACTAACTTACCTGAGAGTGTATGAACTCCTCTGTTAGTGTATTAATTCAGGTCATGAGTAATGCAGGTATGCACTAAATCCCTGTGACTAACTGGCTGATCGGAAGGTGAATTAATTTAATCCATCCTCATAAACGTGCGCCTCCCTCCCTCTCTTACTCACACATGCTCTTTAATTTTCCCTTCTCCCTGTATTTTCCAGTACCCCAGGACCTGTCTTTGGAGGAAAGAGATGAGCTGTCGAACATACGACGCAGGAAAAAAGAGCTTCTTGATGATATTGAAGTGAGTAACGGTCCAAGCATGATGTTTTTATTTGTTATCATAGGTAGGGCTGGGTGTTATTATCAAATGGTGTTGTCTGAAGACATACATGATGTAATACTGAACAAAGTTATTGGCATTAAACATTAGTTCAAAAAATTTGTTTTTGTCCATATATCAGAAAAGACTTAAGCCTCCCAACTGTCCATCATCTTATAATGCCAGATAATCCTTGTCTATCTATCTATCTATCTATCTATCTATCTATCTATCTATCTATCTATCTATCTATCTATCTATCTATCTATCTATCTATCTTACTATGGTTTTGTAATATTGAGTAAAACCAAATCACCCAGCCCTAATTATAAGGAAAGCTGTCATTAGGATGCCCTTGAATGGTATGTAACCTTTACATGATGAACCTCTTCAAAGGTGCTGCTAGATTTATGGTGTCTTCCTCTGTCTTTTTATTAGAATGATTAAAGCTCAAATCATAGTCGTTCATTTTTTGTATCTTTCTCTGCAGCGGCTGAAGTTTGAGATTTCCGAGGTAATGACTGAGATTGAGCAGCTTACTTGCGTGGGGGAGAGGTGAGTGTTTTACATTATAACTGCTGATTATCTTCTTGATTACTGGATTAGTGGTTTTTATCAATAAAATGTCCACAGCAATTTCCCGAAGCCGAAGAGGACATATTCAGACATATTCATTTTGCCAACACCCCCATAAATTCAGTTAAATATTATATAAAATGAAATAAATCCGAAAATAATACCAATCAGCAAGCACATGTAGCAGCACATTTTTCGCCGTTTTTGCTAGAAATGTTCCTTAAACATTAATCAATTATCAGAATTCTTATTTTCTGTGAAATGTCATATCATAGTGAAAAACCAGCTACCATTATTTTACAGAGCCAATGAAGGGGATGTCTTCACTTTGTTTGTTTTTTCATGATTAACAGCGTGAAACTCCAAAACTAAACTGTGAAAATGAACCCATCCTCACATTATGATTAGCTTGAATCAACAAATGTTTGGCAGACTGCTTGACTTAAACCAATAATCAACTATTGTCAATGTTGTGGATTTGTTTCAGTCAGATTTGATCGATTTATTGACCAAATGTTTCAATACTAGTCCATTATGTTGTTATATTGCCTCCTCAATTGCTCTTCAAAGCCAACGATGTTTTTGCTCTGGTTGGAGCCTTACTGTCCCCTGTGTGTGTGTGTGTGTGTGTGTGTGTGTGTGTGTGTGTGTGTGTGTGTGTGTGTGTGTGTGTGTGTGTGTGTGTGTGTGTGTGTGTGTGTGTGTGTGTGTGTGTGTGTGTGTGTGTGTGTGTGTGTGTGTGTGTGTGTGTGTGAAGCCCTCTTTGTTTTAGGAGTGAAGCGGGACAGTCCCTTGACTAAACATTAGAAAAACAGTCTGTATTCAAAGGCTCTCATTCGATTGGTTGATGAGGTGGAGTGAGGCCGTGTGTCAGGCTGTGTCTCAGGTGCAGCTGGCAAAGGGCTTTGGGCTATTTTGAGCACACAGGAAGCGTAGGGAGCATGCACCGACACACAAAGGTGGGGATTTCCCTGAGGGCTGCATGCAAAATGTGTTTTTAAAGAAGAGCAACATCCAAATGGCTGCAGGATGTGTTAAACTGCAGAGGTGATGCTAAGTCACATGCCGTCATGTTTATCTTTTTTTCAGGTTTAACCCACTGTACTCAGTCTTTGTTGAAAGAGTAGTAGATAAACAAAGTCACTTAGGCAACATCCTGGATGAACCCACCCTAAAGTGACCGATTCAACAAACAAAGCATCCTGGGGGTACCACACCCTTAACTGTCATTAAATATATGTTTCTGTGTGTTTCTTATTGCAGTAAGACAACACAAAGAAATAAACAGATCGCCATGGGGAGAAAGAAGTTCAATATGGACCCTAAAAAGGTTTGCCCTAAATGAATAATTGTTCAACTCAATAAGACTGTTGCTGTTGAATTACACTTCTAAGCATTGAATCAAACTTTAATATATAGCTTAGCAATCCATCAGGTCTATTAAAACAGACCAAAAGAGGAAACTAAAGTGCAAGCGTGCACTTCTTTTTTAAAACAGGGGATCCAGTTTCTTCTGGAGAACGATCTTCTCCAGCACACCCCAGAGGAGGTCTCTCAGTTCCTCTACAAAGGCGAGGGGCTCAACAAAACAGTCATCGGGGACTACTTAGGGGAACGGTGAGCTCTCCAGTTTTTATCTCTGTTTTTCCTCCACCTCTTTTTCCTCTCTCTGTCAGATCTGCCCTGCATGTGCTTAGACCGGGACATAAAGCTCCAGGAAATTGGTGGTCTGGATTTATGGAGCGGAGCAGCGGCGGGAGATGGTGCCAGTAAAATAACTAAGCTGACATGTGGTTCTTATCGAAGGGGAATCAATGGGGATAAACAACTGGGATTTCATGCAGCCTCCAAACACAGGGACTTTCTGTCTGACACTGTTGCTGTGACATGGCAGCATTTACTTTCTACCTTGATCCCCAAAACCTATGAAATCACTGAACTTCATTTCTGAAATGAATCCCGTATTTATCGTGCAGTGTCTGTTTTTTCTGTGTCTGTTTGAATGGAAAGAGTGTAAATGGTTAAACATGTGTGACCCTCCAGGGATGACTTTAACCTCAAGGTCCTCCAGGCGTTTGTGGAGCTTCATGAGTTTGCAGACCTCAACCTCGTACAAGCCTTACGGTGAGTTATCGACCAAATGTAGAAATGTGTTAGAGGAAATGCAGGTGCGGGTGTCTTCCTAAAGCTGCTGGAGAGAAAATGAAATGTGATCCAGGAAGTCCTGTTTGAGCTTTATGTTCAATAATCTGCATAGTCAAATAATCAAACTGAGAAGGGGATATATGACAACTTCTTTGCAGATATTATTACGCTGAAGGTCTTTGCATTGGCATTCCCACTGCATCAACACAGTGGTCTCATTTTAAATGAAGGGTATAATGGCATTGGTTTCTCGCAATGTTTATGATTTCAGGAATTGTTTTGTTACATTTTGTTTTAATTAGCACATTACCAATTGTCCAGTTGATGGACTATGGCCGATGTGAGCTTTCTATGTTTATTTTAATATTTATAGACTATGAATCGGATGTTGATTTAAATGCTTTTTACATGTGTGACTTAACATTAACTTTGATATGAAATGAACCAGGCAGTACTTTCCATAACATTGTTTTGGAAAGTACAACTTCCTGTTGAACAGTCAGTAAAAAAAGGCTTTTTATGTTGTAGCCAAATCATTCAGTTTGACGTTAAAAACCTTTTTAAACACAAACACTCTCTTTCTAAAGTCAATGTAAAGAAAGTCAGCTTACTATTCAGTGGGATTTTTACATTTCCATTGAATATCCACATACTGTTAAATATATTTTCATCATATTTTATTATGATCTGTAACTCCATTATCCCTCTCTGTCTCTGCCGTCGTAGGCAGTTTCTGTGGAGCTTCAGACTTCCTGGCGAAGCCCAGAAGATTGATCGTATGATGGAGGCGTTTGCATCCAGGTACTGCCAATGCAATCCTGGCGTCTTCCAGTCCACAGGTACCACTCACACACACTCTCATACACACACTCACACACACACACTCACACACACAAACACACACACCGCAGCAGACACATCAGTCAGACTCAGCTACTGTAGACAGTCCAGGACAAATAATATGGGCCAGCTCAGCCTCGGATCAATGTTTCTGACTGTCTGTCTTACCTAGACATCTGGACCTGTTCAAGCTTCGTAAATCTTTAGCATGTGTCCATAACCCTGGGAACTCTTCTTTAAACACTGGAGAATATGAACACCTTCTGACTTCATAGGTATCTGCATTCACAGAATCATAACTACAGTAGACCAACAGTCGTAAACTTCTTTGTTCTGCAGCATAGTTAGCAGCTTCCTCAGTAATCGCAGTGTGATCACTATCCGTGGCTCCTGCACTGATAATGAAATCGATCACTGGTCAATTTGGTCATTAGTGGCGTCTCGGCCCTTTGCACATGGTCTGCTGCTCCTGTGTATACCGCGGGGAGCCTTGAAGAGGACGTGGGTGACAGCTCAGGTCATGAATATTAATGTGGTGCAGTGGTGACACACCCTGACTTAGTTATTGGTCATCTCTCAGGACCGATGGCTCAGGGTCATAAATTACAGAGCAGTGATGCTTACTGGGGCGGTTAGTGTGTGGATGGGATTGACGATGGTTAGCATGAGTTATGATGTGGACTCAGAAGAATGTGTGTGTGTTTGTCTGGGTGTGTGTTCATGACTGCAGAGACTTCCAAAGGCCTTGGTGGGCTCCAATAGGGGGCTCTTTGTTGATTAAACTCTCCTTTTTATTTGGCAGAGTCCTAACTTGTGGTAAGAAATCTTTTGATGGATTTCTGTCTAATAAATCACAAATCATTTCTGCCATAATTTCAATACCATTATAATAAACAAGGTAAATACCTTCCACTGTAGAGCTCACGTATTGATAAGAGCTCACATTGTGAAAATAAATATTTGAGTGTGTGCTCTTGTTTAGTTATTTATATTATGATATCAATACTTTAGAAAAGACAAAACTTTAATATTTGCGTTTCGGTTATATTTGAATTTAAAAAATAAAATGTAGAGACTGCTCGGAATATAGTAATTTAAGATAGACCTGGTGACAAAAGATCACTAGCTTAAACAGAAGAGAAATCCTATTCAAACAGGATTTCACACGCACGCACGTGCGCACACACACACACAGATGTGGGGTTGCATTGTATTGTATATTTCCCAATGACACATACTGTATAATTACCTCCACAGACACCTGCTATGTCCTATCATTTGCCATCATTATGCTGAACACAAGCCTGCACAATCCCAACGTCAGAGACAAGCCCCCCGTGGAGCGCTTCATCTCCATGAACAGAGGGATCAATGAGGGGGGAGACCTCCCAGAGGACCTACTCAGGGTAAGAGCTTTGACTTTATTAGTCAGTTAGCTATGACAAATGTATCCAATGTAGCCCGCATGGTTAAATAAACCTATAGGAACATCTCTCTTTGCAAAGCAGAGAGTCACACTTCACTAATTGAGATGTTGCAGCTCAGCAGAATTGCTTATTCTCCCCCGATACTGATGCAAATAATCTTTTGTGATCTCTCAAAGAAAAAGTGCATAAAAGCAAGTTCATCCATCCCCACATAGTGTACGCTGATGTCTTTACCAAAGTGCCCTTGGTTTGTTATAAGTAGAAAAATACACTTTGTTAAAGCTCCCAGAGTCATTCATCTAAGGAATGGGTTGAATGTTTTGAGATAGAAGAAGTCTGGGAGTGTAAATGTGAACTTTAATGCACCTCTGTTTTTGTTTTTGTCCATCCAGAATTTATTCGACAGCATCAAGAGCGAACCCTTTAAGATCCCAGAGGATGATGGGAATGACCTGACACACACATTCTTCAACCCAGACAGAGAGGGCTGGCTGCTTAA
Organism: Notothenia coriiceps; assembly: GCF_000735185.1. Lineage (NCBI taxonomy): Eukaryota > Metazoa > Chordata > Actinopteri > Perciformes > Nototheniidae > Notothenia > Notothenia coriiceps. The sequence goes on along the minus strand of NW_011345642.1, from coordinate 91,262 downwards.
ATTAGGTTAGTGCTTATGTATGTGTGTGTGTCTTTGTGTCTCTGCACATTCCCCCTGCTGAGTGAAAGACATCCTGGATGACTCTATTTTGTTACTCTCCCACTTATCCTCATTACAACTGTGATTCTTTTCTCACAGCAGGGTGAAGTAAATATCACTCATGCTCACTAACGTGATGTATCCTGTTTTTAAATGCAGTGAAATAAAACAGATCATAACATTTTGTGTGGCAGAGAAAGATACAATTCATACACTTCAAAACAATTGTTGCAAGATGGTACTAAACTTTATTCTTTAAGTCTAGATGCATAAAACTCATTGGGTGTACAGTATTTTTATTTATGAACCCATATGAAGTCGGATACACACTTATGCACACATTCAATTATGTTTTAAGTTGCCGTATTTCTGCTATACTAATCTGAATAGCTGCAGAACTTATTTAAATATATTGTCACTCAAGCAGTTGCTGTTGTTATGGTTTTTGTTTTATTATAAGCAGGAGGTTATGTTTTTGCTTTGTTGCTTTGTTTGTCAGTAGGATTAAAGAAAGCTACTTTGATGGAAAGGCTTAGCCTGGGGCGATAAGAACCAAATAAACTTGGGAGGTGATCGAAATGAACCGGGGAAATGACATGCATTATTTTCCACTGCCCTTATGGGAGGTCAATGCTCTCCGTGTGCACTAGTTTTTTTTATGTTAACCTTAAAGATGTGCATTCTTGTCCCCTGTATTCAAAGTTATGTTAGTTCTTATCTGCTTTGTTGTGCAGTTATGAGTGTTACAGTAACAGAGTGCACAGAGTAGAGTCTGGTGGGAACCTACAGAGAGTGACTCTGAGTTGTTTATTGCCTTGACCAGTTGGTGTTGATTAAAGAAGATTTATCTATGAGAAACTGTAGCCTGAACATCCGTAAAACAAGGTTACATGCTTTTCACTTGCCCTACACTACCTCACACTAGGATATTCATGTATAAGGTGTGCGTATCTCACCGCAAAACATTTGACAGTATGTGTGGACAAAAAGTTACAGGCATGATTTGTATTGATTGCGTGCACATCGACATTATCATAATGTACTTTGGGAAGGAACACATGCTTTAGATATTCTATATGTGCCAGTAATTAGATGTGGTTGCATGCTTTCCTAATGAGGTAATAGTTTTATTTGGCCATTTTATCCGGTTTGTTAACACATGTTTTTGATTTGGACCTCGCTCCCTCGCTCTGCTCTCACACCACATAAAAGAGATTCATTTAAGTATTTTTTTAAACACTTTTAATTGTTGTTAGAGATTGATATATTGTGAACATAAAACTGTTTAACAGCCAGGATACATTTCGTTAAAGGTTAAAGTTCAAACGCACAGCAGGTGATCAGTTTTATTACTATATTCACACACACACACACACACACACACACACACACACACACACACACACACACACACACACACACACACACACCTGGCTCCGATCTGCACATTCCTCTCACTCTGTGTAGCGTCTCTTTAGTCTCATCATAACAGCGAGTACGAATGCAAATAGCCCCATTGTGGCTCACAGGCCTAACATGATTACATTCTAGTACAATTCCTCCCTGGAGCCATTTCCCGCACCAGTTCTCGCTATAATATTTCTAATTTAACTCGCTAAAAATAAACCCTTGAGGATGTGAAGGACTAAATGCAGGTTTTTTTTTTAGCAAATCTCTCTGTACACCGAGCGGAAATTTGGCCACGCTTATTCAATACCCAGAGTCTATTGAAATGTTAGGAAACCCGGCTTTGTAATTATGTGTGGCCCATATAGGCTCATGTGAGGAGGCACAAAAACAGGAAGGAAATGCTGCAGTGAAAAGTGTTGTCTAATCAGGAATGTTAGGTCAAAGCACGCTCACAGGAAATTATCAGAAAGTGCTTGTGACATGTTTTGATTCAAGTTTTGTGCATGTGTGTGTAAACTTTGCATTAGATTGTCTTTCTCACAGCTCACATGCAGACACATCATACATGTATCTCCCACCAGGAAAGCTTCCTCAGTGTCAGCAAATTCTGTTTTCCTCTAACGCTGCAGTCACTGCCAGAGGCGGAATCCCGCTTCAAACCAACTTGTTGGACATTAGCGCTCGCTCTCAGTCTTTGCTTTTTTTTGTATGTAGTTTGCAGAAACCAACACGTTGCTCGGGGGCGTCGTGTGTGTGTTTTTGGGCTTATATGTCTACATGTGTGCTCCTTCAGGGGTGCTTTAGGTGCCGCATTAGGTTCATATCAAGTGCTGTTTTCTCACCGCTCCTTACAGCCAATGGGCTTTTATCCTGTTGCCTTTTAAAAATGAATAAGCAAAGTCAGCAATTATATATCAGTTGTGTGAGTTATCATTTAACAAAGCTGCACGTTAGAAGAGATAGTGATGGTTGATTGTAGTCACCTACTATTACATTTTTTTCTAAACTGTCTTGCCTTTATACTTTGGAAAGTGACCCTCTCTTTATTGCACGTTGACATTTGTACATCCAACCTAATCATAAAATCAAAAAAGCAGCACACAATGTTAAACTGTGTTTGATAGTATGAAACCCTCCTTTATGTGTAGGTTTGGCCATAGATACATAAACTGTTGAAACTTCAATTGTCAATGGCGTGTCCTGGGCATTAAGTACATTTAAGTATTAATGTGTGTCTAATCGCCACATGACAGGATCATGTGGTTGATGTGGAGCAGTCTTTCTTACACAGGAAATTCAATTATAGCTGTGAGCTAATGAACAAACATGTTGAAGCAGTTATTTAAAGTGCTTTGTTTGGTCTTTTTTCATGGTTTGTAACAGGGCAGACGGTCTGTGCTAGAAAAAAAAGACATAAAGTAATAATTCATAAGATCTATATAATGCATACAAAATAACCGAGTGGATGGTGGTGGGCTTCGTTACTGCGTGTCACATCCCGGCTCTTTTTCCTGATGGGAGACAGCCAGTCTGTCACTGTGGCATTTGTGTGACTTCCTGTCTCCTCTTCCTCTTCCTGTCAGGGGGCCGAGTGAAAACCTGGAAGCGACGGTGGTTCATCCTGACTGACAACTGCCTCTACTACTTCGAATACACAACTGTGAGTGTTGCATGATGATGTTTTGATCTGTGAAGAGCCTCTCTGGGTCTCTAAAGAAGATGACTTGAATAAGATAAATGTAATGAATATTGTGGGGTTTCCAAATATAGATGGGAGAACGATTCTGAATTCAACCTGCCAATGTCCTGTTTAGCAATGCTTTAATGTTAGTCAGTTGACGTTAATAATGCCACTAGTACATGTGGAAAATTACCCCCCAAAAATCAGCCCTCTATGTGTTTTCATTTAAAAAATCTTTATAGTGTCCCCTTGTGAGTTGGTATTTGTCTATCCGTGTCACTTTCCGTAAGAATAAGTGTAAATGTGCCTCGTTGAAGATCTTTATCATTGCCTGTGTGTCCCCGCTAGCTGCTACATCAGCACTGTCCTCTCTCTACCCTGATATTATCCTGCGGGACACTATCATTATGTCCCGTCCTCTGGTCTGACTGTTCCACACAAACATTATCTGCTCTGTTAAAGAGCAGCAAGGATAAGAGGAGGATGAGGGGGGGCAAGGTTGATTTCCATGCTGGCAAAACATGTCACATATGATTTTATCCTTTTTTCTGATATTCTTTCTTGATTGCTTGCTTTTTTCTGCCGTTTATTAAACTGTCTTTTTGTATTTACTTGGTTGTTTTTCTTCTTCCACGTTTCTCCTTCAGGACAAAGAGCCTCGTGGGATTATCCCGCTGGAGAATCTGAGCATCAGGGAGGTGGAGGAGCCCAGGAAACCTGTGAGTGTTGCCTCTTTAAAGACCTCACCTGTAGAGTCTATTCTCCTCTGTTATAGTGTTTGGATGTCTAAAGTACAGGCATTGGCCAGTGTGCTGTCAACAGTATTACATAATCCAAGCCCTTCTCTTTGTCCGCTCTCCAGAACTGTTTCGAGCTCTATAAACCTAACCACAAGGGCCAGGTGATCAAAGCCTGCAAGACGGAGGCAGATGGGCGTGTCGTCGAGGGAAACCACGTGGTGTACAGGATATCAGCGCCCACGCCGGAAGAGAAAGAGGAGTGGATTAAATCCATCAAGTAAGACTCGCACAAGCACGCTTAAAGCAAATGTTTGACATTTTGGTAAACATGTTTTTCTTTTTTATACAAATATTAACTATAGAAATAAACCTTTTTTCAAAAACTCAAGTAAAAAAAAACATGTTCACCACCTGAGCATCCCAAAATCAAATCTGGACTAAAAGGATCCAGACAACACACTAACTTATATCTATACTGGACATGTCATTAAAAGCTTTGATTCAAACAGTAAAACAACAAAGGTATGTTTTCCTCCTGTCAGATACCATACATGCTGGGGCTCTCAGGAATATTAACCTTGCTGTGGGTGACCTAAATGCTGCTCTGTAATCGCCTGCATAAAGATGGTGCAATGTCAAAGAGAGTTGGCTCAGCAGAACAGAACACTTGTATACTGTAGTGCGATCCCCCCTCCTCCATACTCTCAGTGAGTATTCCCTGGAGAAACGTTGTTTGATTAGTCACTGCCTATAGCAGCCCAGGGGTGAGCCAGCAAACCCAGTAAATGTATCCAGGAGAGGAAGATCCAAACTGGGCTGACACACTGGCATCCTCCGAGGATAACGAGTTGCAGCTTGTGCTTCTCCAGAGGGGTCCAAAAGGATCTTGGGAGATAAAAGGAGTTTTATGGAAATGATGCTTTACCCCTCTCTTCTTAAGTGGAGATGATCACAGAGGTGTATCGGCATGCTTGAGTCACAAACACGCAGATGATGGTGGACCAATGGAAACAGTGGACTCTTAAATAAAAGTATTCTGTCCCATTCCATTAGATATATTACATATTTGTAAAGACAGAAATAGAAGGAATGTTGTTTGGAATTAGTCACAGCAGCACTTACTCCACAGAGGAGTTTTTGTTTCATGAAATTGGCTTGTGCAAATGGACAATGAGCATTACAAAAGAGCGGGATAGTAATCATGGACTCATTCTTCTGCGCGTGGCGTTGTAAAGAGAATCTGAGATATCCGCAGTGGGGGGTTGAGCCTCTTCTTGCTTTGTCCTGGTGCTAACAGGATTGAGCAGCCGTGAAACTGGGCTCCTCAGAAGAGCCCAAATGGCTTCCTGACGCACTTGCTCTCATTCTGCGCTGGCTTTCCATCTTTAAAAAAAAAAAGGGAGCGGGAGAATGCTGAAGAGCCAATAATCTTGAGCCCTCATTCAGACCTGCAGAATAGCGGGAGGTGTGTTTGTGTTTTTACTATGAGTTCTGGAGGATGTTCCAGCTGATCGGAGTACCAAGAAAAAACTTGGGAGGGGGGTGTTCCTCTTCAGAAACCATGGAAACCAAACTAGGTCACTGCACAAACTTTTTTTTTTTGATCTAGTTTAGGCAGGGGTTTGTATAAATGTGCCTACATTTCCATATCAAAGATGCTCGAGTCCCTTCTCTCATGTGGCCTTATTATTTATTTCATCACTGTCCTTTGATTGGCTTCTTCTCCAGGGCCAGCATCAGCAAAGACCCTTTCTATGACATGCTGGCCACCAGGAAGAGACGCATCGCCAACAAGAAGTGAAGAGGGACAATCTTCTCAACCTCCAGCTCCTCCATCTTTCTCTCCCACACATAAACTACACACGCTGAGAAGCTGGTTCACAAAAAAAAAAGACCCTGGATATGAACCTCAGTTTCTCCCCTGGACGGTGTGCACTGCTGGGGAGACACCCCACTGCTGAGGGGACAGCAGAGTTTCAGGAAACTCAAATGTGTGGACTCTTGCCTGGAGCAACACATGAACAACCAACAGCCAGTTTGTTTCTCCTCCATCTCATACACACCCCCTACCTCCCCCTCTCATGGCCATCACATGTTCTAGGTCTCTCTAAAGCACAACTGCCATGTTTCAGGTGCACATGCATGCATGTGGATTATTATCGACAAATATGTTTGTGTGTGTGCGCGTGTGTGTTTGCAGCAGTGTGCATGCTATCAATGCACACAGTCTACATTATGTAAGTGATGCGTTACCTCCACTGTGCTTTATGAGAAAGTCGTTGTCATTCAAAATCAGAGTTCAGATGCATGGTCAGCTACACAGGGAATGGAATGCGATGATAAATAGAGACATTTTGAGGATAAAGGGTGGAAATAGGAGACAGATGTAAACATGTGGTGGGTGGATCATTGCAGCGTAACCTCACCCGGACCATGTCATCTCACTCTGGATTCTTCTCTCCCGGTGCCATAGCTGAAGCCCTGCTGGGAGTAACCTCAGAAAACAGCGGTGGCTTACATTTAGGTTCCTAACACCGCATTACAGTCTTGAGTCAGCTGGGCTGATCTTTTATTTTTATTTACATGGAGCAGAGAATTTTGAAAAGTGCATACTTTTTATTTTAGTTGAGTAGAAAAGGAGCTTTTGCCGATGCTTGAGATTAAACCTTGCTCTTTGGGAGTAAATGTGTAATCCTTAAGATTGTATTCCTGGTCCATTTGAAATCCCAACCATCATTAATGTTAGTGACATCAAGTGGGGTTTAAAAGTGCAGCTAACATTAGAAGTCACTTTGTCAGAATTTGTAACTAAGTTGTATGTAAAGGCTGCAAGGCGGTCTCCACCAGCACCAATGAAAACTGAGATTTAGATTGGCTATTGCAGACTCAATGCTGACCAGAGAAAAAGACCAATATGATCTTAAGGATTTGAACTTTTACAAGTCTACTGGGTAGGTTTTATTTATGGCTGTGCAATGGCCCAGAAGGGTACCAGTCCGATTAAGCTTTTTTTCCTCTCTTGTCTTTGGCCTGTCAGTGAAGGTCGTATTGTTGTGATCCTGTTTGCATTTGGTTTGTAATCCTATTAATTCCTTGCTTGCTTTTGTGTTCCTCTTTACAGGTATATAAATAATTAAGTTATGTATGTATATATATAATGTATAGGTTATCTGGTCTCTTTGTTGTAGTATGCACACTCTGTGTAACATGTTTGAGCCTTCAGGCACCAGTTTGCATCAGCTGAAGTTTGGGGTCTTCTTTACAAAAGCCTTAAACCCAATCATAAGAAAACATACGAGGATGAGGAGGATAAAACTGACAATATTGGTAAATAACTGTGACGATGCTCTTTAAAAAAAGCCATGACTGATGAGTGAGGAAGAGGGTTGTATTTATGATGATGATAAAGATTATAGTGAAAATGATGTTTTGATGTTTGATGATGATGATTATAGTGAAGTAATATCAGTTAGGATGATGATGATGATGATGATGTCAAAACTATAAACAACAGTAGTTTTCTATGTGATTGTAAAATAAAATGAAAGCCTTGCGGTCAGGGCAGAATATTATCTTCTTATAATTAACTTATATTAACTTTTATATCCTCTGTAAAAGCTATCGGTCACGTTATACATTACGTGTATCTATATAAAGTATACATAAAGCTTACAGCAGTTGTATGGTGTATTATTTATTATTAATGCTTTTCTTTTCTTTTCTTGACCTACTTATTTGCATAAGTAATGAGCTGTCATTAATGAATTATAAAGATAGTTCTCGCGAGTTGAAAAGCTCTCTGAATGTAAAACATCTCCATCATGCAGAGCAGAAGTGTGAGATTCAACCTGGAAGAACATGAAGTGAAGAAACAGGAAAGGTAAAGAAAACATGTTGACATCTGAGTGGGAGAGAAGATTGAGAATGACTGAAGAGAGAGCGCCCTCTACTGTGTCTTTGTGTATTTCACAATGGTCAATAACGATAACGTGAATAAAACAACATCACTTTAATGATAATGAAGGATTACAGTAAGGGCTGGGATGGGGTTTGGGGTCAATACTAGCAAAGGCAGCCTTTCACAATTAAATGTTTCTAAATTACTTATAATAATTGCACTCAGATGACAATTAAAATACACTGCTTATTATTTTGGACATAATGTTCAATCTTATGCAATCCAATACAACAGCGCTGCCATGAGAGCTATGTTCATGATGGGAATTTTTATTGAGATTGTCTTAGAGGTAAAGTTTATGTTGAGGTGTTTAAATATGACACTCCCCTCATGGAAATAAAAAGGGTTGTAATTAGATGAATATGACGGCTCTAACTCAAACTGAACTATGAGATCACGTTTTTTTTACATTACACATTTCCATCAGTTGGAAATTAGTAATTTGATGAATTAAATAATATCCTTAGTAAATAGCTACCTTAATATACAATAGCAAAATAGGAAAACAGAGATAACTTCAATCTTCTCAAAGTCAAAACAAATGCCAGTTTCAACATTCAGTGAGTTGAACAAAATGAGTTCATAGTTGACATTACAGAAGTGTACAACGCATTTATATTTAAGGTTGTGACAGATGACATAATACATTCATACATAGGATTTATACAATGAGGGTTTCATGACCACATCTGAGATTATAGGTGTACTAGAAATAACCACTACAATCAATTTTGCCCACTACCATCACTGGGTCAACAAAGTAAAAAGTACTTTTGAAAACATACATTTGAATTCTGTGACAGAATAGAGGTAATGAGAATGGGAAATTAGATTTGTATTTGACCCATACCAAAAAAAACTGTAAAACAGCTGATCCTCAAAGCTTTGTCACTCAAAAAAAGACAAAAGCACTGCCCCCTAGTGGATAAATGTGGAATCGCTGTGTGAAGAAAATACTTTTACAGAGGATTTCTCCTGCACACTGTACAAAACATTAATATAGTAAAGAGAAGTGCTGCTACATTTACATCTACACAAAATAATGCTTAATATTCAGCATTATCTTAACATCAACTCTTAACATTTATTCATATAATGTTAAACAGTTGCACACAATATGTAAAAAAATATATATAAAACAAATCTTAATGATCTGAGCAGTTTCAGTGTTCATGTATGTACATTTTCATTATGTCCTGCTGTTATGATGCCAATATAAACAGTGTTTCCAGATAAAATAAAAAGCAACAATCAAACCCAAAGACATTTCAGTAGGTACGATGCTTTTGGACAGAACAGGGTCTATTTTTTCACGGGCCATAAAAGTCCTAAAGCATTATTAACAACATAGAAACAGCTCAAGAATGAGGCACTGGAGAGTTAAACACATTTACATACAATACAATTTAACCAAGAGATGTAGTGTTGTTTCCCCTCAAATAAAGTTCAAAGGTAGTCTACTGAGAAAAAGTAACACCATAACCATGTGTTGTTTTCTTGTCCAAACGCTTCAGATTTTCCTTCCACCTAGAAATAATGTAGGTGCAACTACTTGATTAAATCCCAACAATCATCTCTGCATCTATAACCACAAGCGGTTCAGATGGAACATTTTCCACAGTTCTTAAAGGGGACCTATCATGCAAAATGCACTTTTGTACGTCTTTTATACATGAATATGTTTCCCCTGTGTGTCAGGGAACTCACCAAGTGTCAGGAAAACACAACCCTCTCTCTTTCGTTCCATTACCCAAATCTCTAAAAACGGGCTGCAACGAATCTGAGTACAGGATGATACAGATTTTGAAATGTTCAGACGTCAGAAACAGGGAGGCTTCTCCGCCTATATGGGGTACCTCTACAACCTCACCAGGAAGCATGGAGGTTGCCGTGGGCATGGTACAGCACTGGTAGTAACAGCATGGGTAACAGCCATGGTAACAGCATGGGTAGACATGACGCTCGTGCCTCGCCCCCTCCTTTTGCAGGGGGGCGTGGGTCAGCTGCAGCTCTCTTGCCACAGAATCAGGCCCTGCAAAAACAGGGCTGGGAATAGAGCAAATAGAGCGAAATGAGGGCATGGCTACAAATGCATGATCTTGTTTTGGTATTCTTGAAAAAAAAAACTTCACAGACATTTAATATAGGTATGGCCCTACCCAATATATTATTCAAAATCAGTATAGCATGATAGGTCACTTTAAGAGCACCAGTTATAGCTGCTACAAGTTGTATCTTTTCAGAGAAAGTAAAATGAATAAGCCGTTGTGGACCTCTTGTGATTCTTTAGCGACCTTTTTCAGTAACTTATGTGGTGTGTCTGCTGTGGTGAGTGACCCCTCAGCAGGGTGAGGACAGACATGGTCATAGTCAGGGCATTTTGAGG
>NW_011345642.1:79479-81005 GCF_000735185.1 Notothenia coriiceps | reverse complement strand
CACACACACACACACACACACACACACACACACACACACACACACACACACACGTATCCTGTGACCTGCATATTTGGCATGCAAGACCCATAATGCACCATCATCGCCTGAGTTGGTTTTAAAAGTGTGAAACATTTTAACTGACTTTTGTTTTATGAAGCTAGAGCTTGCATGTTTGTTTTAAAACTGAGCAGTGCGAGATAACGGTGAAACACATTTTAAACAAGTGTTTTTTAAATGGAATAAGAAGCACCTTGCAAACACTCACAAGCACTTGCCCTCTCACACACCAATAGTCACACAAACACACACACACACACGCTCACTGTGACACGTACACACACACACAAAAACCTTTTAACTGTGACGCACACGGAGACGGGGCCACAATGGCTCTCTTATTGTTAATTGGCCGTTTAATCCCGAGGAATGCGTCTGATTAGACCCCGCCGGTGGGTCAGGATCTTGCTCAACACTCTCCTTCACAATGAACAGGCTGTAACGGAGATCTGGGAACACACACACACACACACACACACACACACACACACACACACACACACACACACACACACACACACACACACACACACACACACACACACACGGACAAAGGTGCGCACTGGTCACACAAAGCAACACACAATCAGCATCAGTAATTGTGTGTGTGTAGCAGACTCGGGGGGCGCAGTGGCCTCACATAAACCCCTCCTGTGTTAACAAAGTGACCACAGCAGTAACTCCCAGCATGCAACTTCACTGTAGATCTGCTCTAAGGATGAACAGAAAATCAGATTTAGAGGAAGCTGAAATCATAACGAGCCGACACAATGCCACCTGTTTCTGTGGCTGAATGTGGGAATGAGTTTTATTAATTGCTCGCCCTTCAGAGTTGTGTTGAGTCACGCCAGAGAGGAACTGTTTTGCATATTAGGGCTGCCAATAAAAGTGTGATAATGCTGTTACATATCGCAACAAAGATATGGTTTGCGTTCAAACATTTTTATTGAAAAAGGTACGTAGTTCTGCAGGTGCTGCTTTCAGTAGACTGCTTACATACTGCTTTTTTTTAACAAATTGAACATTGAACTTAACAAAAAAAACTATAAAATGTATGGTTATCTTTTAAACTAACATTTCTTTATTGAAAGTCGTTTAATATGATTTTTTTGACTATATATTGTGCAGGACTGTTGCGTATAAGCAGTATCTAGTTAGCTTACTACATGGGCAATTCTGGGGGGTCCAACAGGGGCCAGTGCACATGTTACACTGAGCTAGGACCTCCCTGTGGCCCCCTTACAAAAGAACATTTTATGATAATAACATTTGTGATCCTTAAACTTGACCCCCCCAAAAAATAAATAGTAATTTCATCATGAAATTCAATACAATTGTAACAAATTGAGTTTCTAAAATAAACACAATCAGGGCATTTTATGAGGGCTATGTCTTTATAATGAACTAAGTAAATACTTTTTAAATGTTCCCCTGTCGGAAAATAACTAGCCCCAGCACAGACCACC
>NW_011345642.1:70498-79248 GCF_000735185.1 Notothenia coriiceps | reverse complement strand
TTAAAAGGCCTACAAAGTTGATACATTTAGACGATGCTAACCCTTATAGGTGGCGCTCTGATTTACTCTGCTACCGTCGAGCAAATCCACAGTTGGTAGCCTTTCAAATGAAATGGATTCGGTGCGAAGTTTCCCTGTACAGTACTCTGCATGCATAACAGAGTCCATTGTGCCCCAGCATGTCTACTGCAGGGTGGAACGATTTAAGCAAACCAAAGGAAGTGTAACGGCAGGAAGTCAACAGTAGGGGATGGATACACGGAGGAGAGAGAAGCATGCTGGGACGTCAGACTGGTTGTAGGACAGGTCAGAGGTGATATGGGTCTGTGTGTGTGTGCCAATGTATGTGTGTGTGTGTGTGTGTGTGTGTGTGTGTGTGTGTGTGTGTGTGTGTGTGTGTGTGTGTGTGTGTGTGTGTGTGTGTGTGTGTGTGTGTGTGTGTGTGTGTTCTGTAGGAGGTCCAGGGTGGCTGCATCACTGCTGACACACCGCTGCGGGTAAATCCAGATTAGTGCGTCTAAAACAGGCCTACGAAATCTGCTACAGGGCCCCTAATGCTAGGGCCGCTGTCACCCTCAATCACTCACACACACCTAATCCCCACGCCGTGACCCAACACACTCACACACTCACACACACACACACCCACACACACACACACATGCACACACACGATGCCCCGGGCCTATTCAGCTTGGCAGGCAGTCCCTGTACCAGGAGACACCAGCCACAGGGTCAACATTTCACATCAGGGGAGAGAGGGGGGAGAGGGGGTGATGGTGGAGAGGAAGGAGAGGAAGGAGATGGTGGAGAGGAAGGAGAGGAAGGAGATGGTGGAGAGGAAGGAGATGGTGGAGAGGAAGGAGAAGAAGGAGATGGTGGAGAGGAAGGAGAAGAAGGAGATGGTGGAGAGGAAGGAGAGGAAGGAGATGGTGGAGAGGAAGGAGAGGAAGGAGTGTAAGGTCCAGTGTGGAGGTCTTTACACCGGCTTCCTGTCCGTCCAAGACTTCAAAATACTTCTGCTGGTTCTTGAAGCGCTGAATGGTTAAGGGCCAAAAGACATGTCAAATGTTCGGCAACATTACGAACCATCTTGGTCTGCTTTCTGACCCCAGAGTCAAAGCTAAACTTGGAGAAGCAGCGTTCAGTTAATCAGCTCCATGTATCTGGATAAACCCTAGAAACCAAAATCAAATCAAGACTCTTTCCCGCTGCCCTTTATTAACAAAAAAACAATTTATATCTTAGTCTGCAGTGCAACTTTTAGTCGTGTAGGGTTATATAGATTTTAGTGCATGTAAATGGTCTGCTAAGACTCAAATCCCTGTGTTTCTCTCCCACACAATGAGCCTTGATTAGTTTTCAATTATGTACTAAGGCTCAGGTCAACGTGAACGCTGTCATTTTCTGCTTTAAATCACAGTAACTTAATGGGGACCTATCGTGCAAAATGCCCCTTTGTACGTCTTTTCTACATGAATATGTGTCCCCGGTGTTCCAGGGAACTCACCAAGTGTCAGAAAACACAACCCTCTCTCTTTTCCTCCATACCCAAATCTCTAAAAACGGGGCTGCAACGAATCTGATACAGACTGATACAGATTTGAAAATTGTCTGACGTCAGAAACGAGGAGCTCCCCCTATATGGGCAACTCTCCACCTATCAGGAGGAGACAGCCACGGCCATTGCCATTCAAAAGCGCTGGAGACGCTGTAGTACATATGCCAGGCCTGTAGATGGCGCTGTAGTCTGCCTTCAAAGGCAACGAAGAATAATTCTCACAGAATCAGCCCTTGCTAGGGCTAAAAAATAGCAAATCGAGCGAAATGAGGCGTGGCTAAAATGCATGATCTGTTTGGTATTTTGAAAAAAAAAAACTTCACAGACATGTTTATAAGTATGGCCCCAACCAAGTTATTATTAAAATAAGCATGATAGGTCCCACTTTAAAAATAAGCTGTTAGAAAATGATTCTTATTGACACAGAACACAATTTCCTTCCTGTTAGTGAGTTTGGGCTTAGAGGATCTTCACTTATAAGATGTAGTTTAAACATGAACCAGAACAAACCAGTACCAATGTAATTGTATTTATTTGGTTGTGATATATATATTTATTTTGCCGCCGTCGGACCTTTAGAACCAATTTTCCTGCTCTTTTGACATGCCTTAACTTGTAACAGAGTAAGAATCGTCTTGTATAAGGCTTTGACTCATGTTCAAAAGACATTTAACCCACATCTGGTTTTCTTTGTTAACTGACATCAGTGCTGTTTCACTTTCTCTGTTGTGGATTAGAATGCTTGTAGAAAAATCCCAGCATACGATTACCTTGTATGTTCCAAAAAGAGCGCAGATAGGCTTATAGAGAGCAAGCGATGTCACTCTCTTCATCGGTTCATCTCTGCGTGAGCGCCGAAGGCTGCTCAGAGCGAAGAGAGCTGCTTGTTCAAAAAGCATTTCCACCAGCAATGCCCACTTGCAACCTGTTTGTAAAGCCTTTACTCATTTGTTTTCACTTATATTAACTTCAACTTGACGTTTCATTTATTGGCGCGCTTCTACGAGAAGAGATCACATTGTTGTTTCTTCCCCTTTCTGCATGCCTTTCATTAGTTTCTCTTCATTACTCTTTGTTTGCGCAGAGAAGACAAAATGATCTGAGAAACAGTTGGCGCGCGCTTGACTGTGGAAACAAATGTCATGGAGTTTTCTGTTTAGTGAAATGAGAGAGCGAAGCGAGACTCACTTTGAAACGCGAGCGAGAAAAAATCTAGTGTTGGAAATGTTATGGGGATCCGAGGAATGACTGATGGACTTGCGAGCGAGCGTAAAAAGATATTTCTAAGACTCTAGCTGAGCCACACCCCGAACACATTCTTTTCAAAGCCATCACACACGCGACACCTAGACGAGCGCGTGATTACCACGACATATATATATTGTTGTTGTTCGTGCGGTAGAATATGACATACCTTTTAAGAGTGAGTGGAGCGCGTAATAAAATGTTTTGCGAGACCATATGCAAAACATTTTAAATATTTAGCGAGTTGGTATATATTAAGTGATAGTGGGGAAGGAATAAGGTGCATGAGCGCGTTTACAGAATTGCTATCGAAAAGCGAAATGCGAAACAAGTTTTAATAGTTATCATTAGTTAACATCTTCATGCTGCTCCGCTTATATTATCTTTTGAAGGACGACATTCCTCGTTTTAGTGATGACACCGTAACAGTAGAGTACATTGCAATTACAAGTTAAAGCAATAGTTTAAAGGCAGAGAAGGTAACTAATCGCAGCGATTCATTATGTGAAGAGCGCGCTCTTTCGCGCGCGCGCGTTGGAAGATTGCTTGTTCAAGAACATAGATGATTGAATACTGAGCGAAGAGTAGTTATAAAAGCGAAGCGTTTAAGGTGGCTTTTAACTTGTATTGCCATGTACTCTTACTGTTACTGGTGTCATCAGCGAGAGCGAGGAAAGTGAAATGCGTCCGTTCCGGCAGAGAAGATAAGGGAGCCAGCAGAGGTGTAACTCGAGAGGAGTAACTATAAAAATGTGTTTGCATTTGTTTGATAAGCCAATTCTGTTAAAGTATGCCGACATTATTGCTTAACAAGAGAAGACGTAGTATAATATATATATTGAGCTGAGAGAGCGAGGAAATGCAGGGTGCAGAAAGAGGCATGTAGGTAGGAAAGTAATGAACAAATACAAAACTTCTTTAAAAGTATGTCAGTAATTCTGTTACCGACGAACAAAAAACAACAGTATATATATGTCAGTGGTAATAGTCCAACAAACTGAGCATGCGAGGACTTGGTCGCGTGTTGATGCTTTTGAAAGATGGTTCGGGTGTGCCTTCAGCCCATAGAGTTGTAGTAGAGTAGCTTTTTACTGCATTAGTGTGCCCAAAGTCCATCAGTCATTTCTAACGATCCCCATAAACATGCTTCCAAACAGATTTTTTTATAATGAAATCATAAATGTGTTTTCAAAAAGTGAAGGTGTTGATGTTACATCTTCAATAAACAGAAAAATATAAAATATGACATTTGTTTCCACGGGCAAGTACTTCGAACTGTTTCATCAAGATCATTTTTGTCATTTTGAAACAAAGAAGCTATGTGAAAGAAGAAACTAAATGAAAGCAATGCAGGAAAGAGTGGAAGAAAACGAATCAATGTGATACTTTACATTTGATATAAGATAAAGAAATAACAATGTTTAGGGTGATAACTTTAAAACCATCCAACTGAAACATTCAAAAACAAATTAGTGGAAACAATCAGTTTAAGGTGCAGACAGCAATTTGTATCCCCATTTTTGTATTTGTTTTAATTCAGGAGTTATCGTCTCACAGTTGTTCAGCTATCTATTCTTAGAGAATGTATAAAGAGAAAGGCATTGGGAACAACATTTTGGTGCTGTGGGGACTTGTTTTTATTGCAAACTGAATTGTTTCAACATGAAGGCACTTCTGAGCACATTCTTTTTTTCCTTTAGTTTGATTTGTTTCCTTGTTTCAATCTAATGTGTCCCTCTACCCCCTGCAGAGTGCAGGCGTCATGTCCGTCTACCTGTTCATGAAGCGCTACTCAGCAGAGGAGCACTACCAGCCTCGTCACCCCGGTTTCTACCGCCCCCGTCTCAGCAACTGCTCCGACCACTCTGGCCAGTTCCTCCACCCGGAGGCCTGGTCCCGCGGGCGAAGTCCCTCCGACATCTCGAGTGACGCTTCGCTCCAGATGAGCGCCAGCTACCCGGCTCTCCTCAAATGCCCTGACTACGACCATGTCTTGTCCTCACCCTGCTGAGGGGTCACTCACCACAGCAGAGGCACACATAAGTTACTGAAAGGTCGCTAAAGAATCACAAGAGGTCACAAGGCTTATTCAGTTTTCTTTCCTGAAAAGATACAACTTGTAGCAGCTATAACTGTGCTTTAAAGTGGACCTATCATGCTATATTTGAATAATATATTGTAGGGCCATACCTATATAAAACATGTCTGTGAAGTTTTTTTTTCAAAATACCAAACAGATCATGCATTTTAGCCATGCCTCATTTCGCTCTATTTGCTGTATTCCAGCCCTGTTTTTGCAAGGGCTGATTCTGTGGCAAATGAGCTGCAGCTGACCACGCCCCCCTGCAAAGGAGGGGGCGAGGCACGATCGTCATGTTACCATGCCACGGCGCTTTGACCGTGCTGTATCTCAACTGTACCATGCTGTTACTCATGCTGTACCGTATGCCTGACCATTTGCCATGCAACCCTCTTCCTTGATAGGGTGGAGATGTGCCCGTATAGGCGGATGCTCCCCGTTTGACGTTGTCAGAACAGTTTCGCGGATATCTGTAGTCGAGGTCGTGATCAGAGTCGCGTGCATGCCCGCAGTTTATAGGATGATTTTGTAGGAGGGATGAGAGAGGTGGGTTTGTGGTTTCTGACACTTGGGATTCCCTGACACACCGGACACATGACAAGGTGTAAGAAAGTGTACAAAAGTGGCATTGTTGCATGATAGGTCCGTCTTTAAATGGTGTTGCGATTTGCACCAGCTGCAGCGCACGGGAAATTAGAGGAAGTCCTTAACTACTTCACAAGAAGAAAAACGGTAATAAGTACGCATGTTTCTCAGGTGATGTTGTGTGTGTTGTGTTGTGATGCCAGCCCTGCTCACATAGTTTTGTGTATAGAATAAATAGTATAGTGTTGTATGTGTTTTAAAGAAACATGTATTTGTGTGTTTTCTCAAATACTGCCAGTAGAGATTTTCAAGTTTATGTGTCTTGAAAAAGCGTATTCATAAGATATTTGTTGATAGTGGCTTTACTATGACCAAAAATTACTTGGATGTGTGTGTGTCAAGACGAACAGGTACACAGCACCAATGTAGTAATGTGAAATATTGTTAAATTATCACTCTTGAGACGACATAAGCACAAACTAATGATAAGGACAACTGAAGTTATGCAAAATATTTACAACCTACTTATATGTGTCAACTAAATTTACCTGTGCATATGTGTGCACATTCTTAAATATAGCTAATGTTGAATTCAAAGAACTGTTCATGATTGGGAAGAAAATTATGTTATGTGTCCATTTGTTATTGTATGTGTTCAAGGTGCGCAATTGTACGAAAATTTTTTATGAATAAACATTTAATAGTGCAATTCATGACAGTGTATGCCTTCATTTGTTTGCATATCAAATCCAATGTTACATTTACAACTGACATTCATTAAATGTAATGTATTGTGAAAACAAATAGACAGGATTTATGGACATGAAAAACAACCAAGTTGAACAAGAAATTGTGACCAGCCCACAGTCTAATCCAAATATATGTATGTTGTATTGATTGGCATTATCGGCAGTGTGCTCAGGACCAGCAGGAGAGCTCAGGCTCAAAGAACCTGGCAGTAACAGACTCCCAGCTGCAGGCTGATGTGGTAAACTGCTGAAGCATGCAGCTGGTTCAGCAGCGAAACCCCTTCAAGCCGCCACTCAGCATCAAGAACAGTTTCCCCCACTTTGCGTTCTACATCGTTCAACATCTGGAGCAGTGGCACCTGCCTTCGTGGTCCACGCTTTATCCACAGAGCATGGCCAGCTACAGAAGCAGATTAGTTCATTTTAAGCTTTTTGGTTTTATACTATCTTTACGTTCGGTCATTACTTTCCACGAATATATTGTCATATCCAGTTTATACTTACAGCATTGGGGTCAATTTTGTCTTAAATTTAATTCCGTCACCACAACTTGTGTGTTTCTTGTATGTTTATTAAAAAGCAACCATAGTTTAAGTTTTGGCTATCAAAATTAGGCTCGGCCTCATCATGCCACAGATTCTCATAGTGAATTGAGTGCATGAATAGAAACTATTCCCGATTTACAACGGTGAAGCTGGGGCAGGCGAGCAGTACAACATGATAGCAGGCGTAGCAGCAGCAAAGCATTAGCAAGGGCAGAGGCAGGCAGAATCTGGCGGCTTAAATCGAGCGCATGTTTAGGAGAATGTTGTTTCGGTTGGTTGTAAGAGACGAGCCGCGTCACGTTGTTTATCTATTCAATTGGGCGAGTTGAGCCTGAGCGCTCGCAGCGTCGCCCAGTTTCAGCAGAAAACTCACTGTTTCGAGAGAGTAGTCAGAGCATAGCATTTTAGTTGGCGTCTAGGCTCGTGCCTCATTACTACAAGATATACTAGAACCATTGAGGAGGCATACATAAACAATTACACCAACCATGATGGAGAATTGGATACCCATCCCCAAAACTGTGAAACCTGAGAGCCTGACGCTGGTGTTAGTTCTGTAAGTTGATGGCTGCTCTGTTTGCTTGTTTCCCACTTGCCAGTTCTCGCTCATTTCTTTGAGGGATATACTACCCTAGTGCTGCGTATAGTATATTCTGTATGGCTGCTCTCTGAGAGACCAGTGCAAACCGGAAGCACAGCGGCTTTGAAGGAAGCGTTTTTGATTCCCCCTTTGTGTAAACTGCCAACAACATGTCTTTGTTTTTGTATTTTGGAGAAAAAGATCAATATCTATAAAAAAGTTGACAAGCTATGTCCAGCTGCTTCCTTTCACGCTTTGCAAAGGTTTTTAAGTAAAATCAGAAGACAAAGCATTCAATAATAAATATAGTAAAATCATGATTCAAGGAAGACATTTCAGCGGTAACGACCTGCTATGGTCCTTCTATCACAGTTAGTATTTCATTTTTATAGTGATTTTGTTTGCTATGGATCTATGGACACAAAAAAAGGGTTACAGTACAAAAGTCCAGAATAAACCCTGAGCAAACAAGTGTGACTACGTTTTAAATAGGTTGCATGCAGAGCAGTTTATCTACTACCGCTTCTGCAGTTTTAGCTTCAGCGGGGATCTGCTAGTATGGTGAAGTGCTGTAGCAGTTTGAAGGAGCACATTGCATTGTTTATCACATAAACATTTACTCTAAACTGGTTCACCTAAACATTCACCCTCGGTCTATGAACATAAGGCGTCTTCTACTTGTTCCAATGAGTGGTCAGGGGGAACGTTCCCTTTTCTCCCCTCTGCCTCTCCCTCCAATGTTCCTCGACTGCAGAACGGATCTCAGCATGCTCCGTCTTTTGAGCCAGCCCTTCTTTTGATCTCCCCTTCCCCAGGCTCCACCCTTTGAATGGGGCCTGCAGTTTTAGGCAAAACACATTGAGTAATGGAGAATTCTTTCCTCAGCTACTTCTGCTCTTCTTCCCAGAAAAGCTTTATTAGCTAAAATTACAGTCCCTTTTGAAGAGTCTGATTACAGAAAACCCAAAAGAGTGCCTTTAGTGAGTAGAAAAGAGGTAAGTTGCACAATAAGATAAGTTAAGGACTTTATTGCAATCCCGAAGGAATTGTTGTACCAGAGGTAACAAAATACAATAAAACAATAAACACCCAGCAGCAAAAACTGTACCTAAAAGGGCAGCAAAAAAAGCAAATTTAACATCACAGACAACATGGAACGTAGGAACATAGATGGGTCACCAACCATCAATGCAATTAGGCCCCATTGTCAAACAGAACACTGTTTGGGAATAAGCACGTTTTGCCAGTAAAACCCAACCTTCATGTTCTTTTTTTTAAATGTCATTCAATTAGTGTGTTTGGACATCTCTATGGGCGCACTGTTTGAAGCAAAGATTCCATGTGTGTATGTCATACAAATGATGAGATTGTTTTATGGCATATATTACTATGGTTATTTACAGTG
>NW_011345642.1:53938-70453 GCF_000735185.1 Notothenia coriiceps | reverse complement strand
TAATAATTGTGTTCCTAAGAATAAGCTCAATTTTTTAAACAACCGATCGCCATTAATCTGGAGCAGAAGGCTTTCCAGGTATATCTTCGAAATCGAATGGCGGGTGTGACAAATGATAAAATAAACAATCAATAAAACATACCTCACCTTAAAGAAATCCCCCGTGGTGATTCAGGTTTCATTTGAAAGATTAACCAGATAAGTCGTGACCTGCGGAATAAAGGACTTAATAAGAAATGTAATGCTTGTTTATTTTTAAAACCACCACTTCCGGTCGTCCGTGACGCTTAGGAGGTTCTGAAGGAAACTGAAGCGCTGCAGGAGATTTGGCTTCCGCTTTCAGCATCAGGTAAGCAAGAAATGCAACATTATAAAATAAACTTGCCAAATTGGACACTTCCTAGCTAGGACACATGATGAAATACAAACCACTACCTCAATAATAATAATAATATAATAATAATAATACATGTTCAACCACGAGTTAATATATTTTTTTCAACCTATTTTTTTAGAACAAATAAGATACATAAGCATATACCCCTTGTTTAGAATAATATATTATGAATTAAAAGCAAATGCCAGAAATCCATTGTACAGTCATTATTTGTGTATCTTTTTTGTGTAGTTTAATTGGCTCTTTTTACTGTACTCTTGGTGTACAGTTTATTATATTATCTGTTAACTATTATGGCAGCCTAGCATTGTAGCCATAAAGCTGCCATTGACTGATCTATTGTTCACGTAGTGTGGTTTGGACATGCAGTTTATGTATCTGTTTATATCTGTTCATGCATTCATGGAACTTCCTGTGCAAGAGCTGTCCTTGGTCCTTAAAACAATCAGGCCATTAATCTCTCTCTTTCTCTCTTTCTCTCTCTCTCTCTCTCTCTCTCTCTCTCTCTCTCTCTCTCTCTCTCTCTCCCTCTTTCCCTCACCCCCACACGTTCTCTCTCTCTCCCTCTCTCTCTCTCCCTCTCTCTCTCCCCCTAACCCCCACTCTCTCTCTATCTCCCACTCTCTCTCTCTGACTCAGTCTGTTCTGTGGACAGTGTTGAGCACTGACGCACTGCTGCATCGTCTCTTGCTTCTTAAAGCTTCTCTCGGCTTCACTTCTCTGAAGGAATTAGTTGGAGTCGTTTTCTCGCCACTGAACTATTTCCCCGTAGTTTTACTACAAAACTTTCTGCACCTTTCCTTCACGTGCGTGACAGACACCGAAACTGCAGACAGCCACGTAAGAACAAATGTTTGCATGCTTTAGTCACATGATTTTATTTTTGTAACCTTTGCTGTTATATTTGATGGGTTTCACATATTCTCCGATAACTATGATGTTTGTTTTGAGTTCTTTTAATCTCAGTTGTTGCATGTGTGTCGTGTACAATGTCCTGGTTACTACACTATACTAACTATAGCTAACATGTACTTTAGTAGTAGTAATTTATTGAGGCTCACCATAGGTTATTGCACTGTAGATCATGATATTATAGGGTTGACATTGACGTGTTGTCATTCACACTATGCTCAATGGTTTCAATGACACTCTCAAGTCCCCCCTTGGGGGAAAAACTGGCTTATCATTGCAAGAAATGTGTCAAATGTATAACTGGTGTTGAAAATTATGCACCAATGTCAGAGACAATGTATAGACTATTTTTCATTGGAGACATATGTGAATATATATATATTTTAAATAAAAACTGCTGGAATTAATAGAAATAACCTGAAGCATATAACACTCTTTCATAATTTCATGGTAATATGACTAGTTGTGTGTCTGTATTCATTCGTATTTATCTAATAATATATTGTGTGAGTTTTTTCCTTTTTCGACCGTGTCCACATCCAACTTTCCTAACATTTCTGCCATTAATTCTTCTTTCTCCCCATGTCTCCTCATCCAACTTTTCTTACATTTCTACCAGTAATTCTTCTTTTCCCTTTTCTCCTCCTCCAGATCGCTTTTTGATTGTAACCACCACAGCTGGAAGCTCCCTCACTGTCACCATGAGCTCGTGCAGCAGGAAGGCCCTGACTCTGCTGAGCAGTGTGTTTGCTATCAGTGGCCTGGGGCTGCTGGGAGTGGCGGTCAGCACCGACTACTGGTTGTACCTGGAGGAGGGCGTCATTCTGCCTCTGAACCAGAGCATTGTCATCAAGACCTCGCTGCACTCCGGCCTCTGGAGAGTCTGCTTCCTGGCCGGTGAGGGTTGGGTCTGGGGGAATGCACTGCCACGATTTAGGACAGGCTTTTGTCAGTGAACCTTGTTTTTAAATCAGTATTGTTCCTCAGATACATGTAATGGAGTTTAGTGTGGTAAGATCTTGGTTCAAGGAGGTCCATTCACACTGCGCAGCTTTTAAATATGGCAGAGGCAGAGTCAAAATCCTGTCACACTCACATATCATCACTGCATCAGCCAGCTTTGACATTCACACAGAATGACATTCACAATGACTTCATCAGCGTGAGCATTCATGCATGTGTGTGTGTGTGTGTGTGTGTGTGTGTGTGTGTGTGTGTGTGTGTGTGTGTGTGTGTGTGTGTGTGTGTGTGTGTGTGTGTGTGTGTGTGTGTGTAAAACAAGGTGCGTTCAATTTAAATTAGTCCTGCAGAATAATTATACAAACAAAAACACACACACACAGACACATACTTACACCTTTAAGTCTTCAGAGAATGATCTCATCTCATCGTGCCACAGATAACTTCCGGCTGGAGTCTGTATGTGACAATGATGAAGTGATAATAATGACTGTGTAGCTGTCTTGGCAGAATGTGATGTAATGCTTATGTAAAGAATATGTCTATTTAAAATACAAGAAAACAATCAAGGTTGATTTATAGGGGATTATGATGCCTTTATATGCAGGCTATGATACATGTACAGGACATATGAGTCGGATGAAACCTATCCTCTAAGAAGAGAGGAAGTAAATAAAAGTGTTGTTTCAAAATAGTTAAACATTCCTTGCATCAGCAGCTGGGGTCTTCTTGGTTCTGTCTGCCTGTTTTTGTCCTTTTTTTTTGTTTCCCAGTTTCTCTCCTCCTTTCTTTCTCACCTCAATTTTGTCTATTTGTTTTTGTCTTAGGTGAGGAATCTGGTCGCTGCTTCACCATCGCCTACATCATGCCCATGAATGTCCAGTTGACGTCAGAGTCCACAGGAAGCGTGCTCAGTAAGTTACTCCCGCCTAAATAACTCAAGGTGCCCCCCTGGGATTGTACACATAAACAGCGTTTGGCCTTTTCATAAGAAAAAAGTGTTGTTTTCTAACACGGCTTGTGAGTCACCTGAACCCTGTAGCCTCGTCCCTCTCCAGAATACCTACTACCTTTTTTTATTTTTACAGACAATTCATCTCAGATGTCCTTCAGTGAGGCTCAGTGTCAAAGCTTTACCTCAAGAATAGTCCACTTTAAATCAGTGTAATCTCTGATGTTGTAAAAATCTGGCCAAATAGCAGACAATGATTACGTTTCTTTTCTAAATATTTCAAGATTGACTGTTCCCCCTTCCTCCAAAGAGACCACTTTTCTATCCAAATGAAGATACATCAACAAAACATTCCCAAAGTTCCTCTCCTCTTCAACACCCATCTGTTGCATGTTTTAGTTTTAAACAGCAGTTTTCCTCCTCTCCTCAGAGATGATTCGCTCGGCCACTCCGTTCCCTCTGGTCAGCCTCTTCTTCATGTTCATCGGCTTCGTCATCAACAACATCGGCCACATCCGGCCTCACCGCACCATCCTGGCGTTTGTCTCTGGGATCTTCTTCATCCTCTCAGGTACTCAGATCTTCTCTCTATTTCTAGTCACATTTCTGCACTCTCTCCTTTGTGTTTTTGTCCACCACTACATGTTAATGTATCAATCTGTCAGGTCTGGCTCTGGTGGTGGGTCTGGTGCTCTACATCTCCAGCATAAATGATGAAATGCTGAACAGTATTAGGAGCAGTGAGGCCTATTTTATCTACAAGTACGGCTGGTCCTTTGCCTTCGCTGCCATCTCTTTTCTGCTGACTAAGGTGAGTGACACATTGACATGTTTAGCTGTTGGGTATCGTTGTGATCAAAGCACAACTTACAATATTTGAACACAGTGTACAACATATGAAACTAAGAGCCTCTTACATCAGTGTACAAACATACACCAAAACATTACAAATGTACTACCCTTTTTAGTTGTAACTTAAATGAAAACTGTTTCAATGCACTGCTGATCGTTTTCAAAAATGTCCTTGACTTTGTTGTTGCAAAAACCCACCCTCCCTCCTTCAATGTCCACATTTCTGACAATATGAGCCTCGTAAAGACATGTGTCTTTGAAGTGCTGTTGCATCTGTACCTTCTAAAAGTGGCCACCACCTTCTTAAGTCATGATGGTTTGCTGCCCTGCAGTGGTCAAAGATGGGAACTGCAACACAAAATAATGGCTAACAAACATTATGGTTGATATTACTATCAATAATTACCACTTATTACTAATTTGATATAAGATAAAGAAATAACAATGTTTAGGGTGATAACTTTAAAACCATCCAACTGAAACATTCAAAAACAAATTAGTGGAAACAATCAGTTTAAGGTGCAGACAGCAATTTGTATCCCCATTTTTGTATTTGTTTTAATTCAGGAGTTATCGTCTCACAGTTGTTCAGCTATCTATTCTTAGAGAATGTATAAAGAGAAAGGCATTGGGAACAACATTTTGGTGCTGTGGGGACTTGTTTTTATTGCAAACTGAATTGTTTCAACATGAAGGCACTTCTGAGCACATTCTTTTTTTCCTTTAGTTTGATTTGTTTCCTTGTTTCAATCTAATGTGTCCCTCTACCCCCTGCAGAGTGCAGGCGTCATGTCCGTCTACCTGTTCATGAAGCGCTACTCAGCAGAGGAGCACTACCAGCCTCGTCACCCCGGTTTCTACCGCCCCCGTCTCAGCAACTGCTCCGACCACTCTGGCCAGTTCCTCCACCCGGAGGCCTGGTCCCGCGGGCGAAGTCCCTCCGACATCTCGAGTGACGCTTCGCTCCAGATGAGCGCCAGCTACCCGGCTCTCCTCAAATGCCCTGACTACGACCATGTCTTGTCCTCACCCTGCTGAGGGGTCACTCACCACAGCAGAGGCACACATAAGTTACTGAAAGGTCGCTAAAGAATCACAAGAGGTCACAAGGCTTATTCAGTTTTCTTTCCTGAAAAGATACAACTTGTAGCAGCTATAACTGTGCTTTAAAGTGGACCTATCATGCTATATTTGAATAATATATTGTAGGGCCATACCTATATAAAACATGTCTGTGAAGTTTTTTTTTCAAAATACCAAACAGATCATGCATTTTAGCCATGCCTCATTTCGCTCTATTTGCTGTATTCCAGCCCTGTTTTTGCAAGGGCTGATTCTGTGGCAAATGAGCTGCAGCTGACCACGCCCCCCTGCAAAGGAGGGGGCGAGGCACGATCGTCATGTTACCNCAAAACAACAGCAAAGAGACGCTTAACTACAAGTAAGTATAGAATAACTACAAATGGGCCAAACGACCACAGACAACAGACACAAGGCGACCACAATGAGACAACTCATTGTGGTCGCCTTGTGTCTGTTGTCTGTGGTCGTTTGGCCCATTTGTAGTTATTCTATACTTACTTGTAGTTAAGCGTCTCTTTGCTGTTGTTTTGTTGTCATTCGAGTCTCTTAGTAACTTATTTTGGTTCGTTTTTCGCGTGAGACGTTTGGCTCACAGTTTTGTTTTTATTGATTTAAGAAGGAACAATGTACGTTATTTAACATGAGCACTTATGTCCAGCATGTAAATGTGCCAGATTTAGCCATAGAGACTTATTCATACTTGCCATACCATAGAGACTTATTCATACTTGCCAACTATTGTAGTTGTAAGTGCACTGCCTTGCAGCCTGTAGCACCATCCTGGATGGAGCATATGTGTGGGCTGGACCTGTATTTTACAGGAAAGGAGTGAAAAGAGAGTAGAGTAGTTGTCGATTCTTGTTCTGTTTTCTGTGACTATCTGCCTCACCCTCTCAGACTTTGAGTTGCGTGCGCTACTAAAGAGACGTGTTACCATGGAAACCAAACAATGGTGTAGCTGTATTAAAGTCCGAGTGGAAACAGTCCTGAGTAAATCTGATTTGGTCAGAAATCGGGAGAAATGCGGGAGAAATATGACCCCGGGAGGAAACCGGGAGAGGGCAATGAAATCGAGAGTCTCCCGCGAAAATTGGGAGGGTTGACAAGTATGAGTCCCTGGCATGTTGATTGCATTGAAAGAAAACATAGATGAGCAAATACACATAGAGTAAAAACTTGGCAGCACATAAGCCCCGGTAAAGAACATTAGCAGGAGTTAAACCACAATTGACTAACGTTTGCGGCATATATAAAGCACATGTACCCATTTCAAAAGCCCTTCTTTAAAAGCTATTAACACACAGCAGACATAAGCACATACTTAAGCAAAGATAAAACCTCATATGCTCAGACAGTATGACAAACAATGACATGACCTATTCTCCAGAATATGACAGCAAGTTTGCTTGGCCAGTAACCTCTCTTTTACAGATTTGAAAAAAGGGTTGAGATGTTTTGTTTCCTTAGCGTGTCAGTTTTGTATCTCTTTGTAGATTTCCCATTTACTTAAATTCATCAAGAATTTTCTCTGTTTTTCTTCCTCCTAGTTTACCGTGGAGGCATGTCAGAAGTTTCATTCGAAAATTCAAGGTGAGTAATTTATATACAAATGGTCTTTTTGTAGTTGAAGTATTCCTTTAAGTTTCACCTAGCAGCATTTTTTTATGTTGCTACTTCCAGATCGTTCTTTTTCCCTCATAATATGTTGTAGTCCTGTATCTATCCAAATGTTAACTACATGTTCTCTCTCTCTCTCCTCTCAATGGATGCAGTCAGGTCTAAAAGTGCAGAATGGGTGTGTTGCACTCAACACAGAGTAAGGAAGGCGAAAAGTGTCAGCATGGTAGGAGACGTCTTTTTATTCTTCCTTTTATACAATAGAAAATGATCTAAAAATATATTTCATAATCATATTTAAAGGTGGTTTAGGTAAGTTTGAGAAACCGGCTCAAGATACACTTTTTGTTATATTCCATGGAATGCTCTTAACATCCCAACAGCAATGAATATCTTAAGTGCTTTGACAACAAGTCCATACAAATTTCATCTGTGGAAGCCGTAGTACTGTAAAAAGCACGACCAATCATTTTAGCCGGCCCGGCTAAAGTAACTGGATGGCCTACCTGCCTGTCAGCCTTCCATCTCGTGCACAAACTTATCTCGTGCCCTCATTGATCATGTGCGCGTTCGTGTGTGTTGGGGGAGGGGCTCTGTAAGGAAGTAGCAGATTTCTTCCGGCTGTGTATTTTCAAATTCTAGCACACTCGAGCTGGTTCCTCCAAAATTACCTACCCCACCTTTAACAAATGATTACATGCCTCTAAACAAAGTTGTGTGATGAAGTTGGCTTTATTCTAAATTTTGTTTCTATTGTTTTTTGGTCTCCTTTATTATTAATAATCTGTATCAGTCCGGACCAAAACATAAACCCCAATTGTGCTTTTCAATATTCAATTTGCAGTTACAGAAGTAATCCAAGCTGACAGCAACAGTAGTGAAGAGGAAAAATCGACAGCTGCCACGCAACAAAGAGATTTGGGGAGCATTGAGGGAGATTCCACTGTGCACATGTCTGACAACAGTGCCACTAAAATAGGAGTGGGGATGCCAGAAGGTTCCAATGAGTTGAAGATTTGTGTTACAGACAATGTTAACATCATGAAGCTGGTTTCAGGGATTGCAAGTGATGGCACAACTCAGTCCCCTCGGGAAAGAGGGTGTCCAAAACTCACAAAGCATGAAGAATCGGGAGACGTCCATGCTGACATTTCTGTTCAAACTCAAGTTTCCCAGGAACCGGCCAGTAATGAAGACAGCCTTACGAGTCCGACAGTCCAATCTCCTAAGAAAAGAGGCAGGCCAAGGAATTCTGAGACGGCGGATGTCAAAAACTCACCGAAGGGAGACTCTGAAATACCAACAAAGGGTCGTCCAAAAGGGTCCACGAAGCACAAGTTCGAATGTTTAACAAGTGAAGAGAATGAGAGACCGACGCTGGGGTTCGAGTTGAGCAGTGAGGAAGAAGAGGAGGAGGATGATGATGATGATGATGATGATGGAAGCCTATACTCTCCAATAAGGAAGAAAGGTCGACCTAGGAAGGTGGTAACACCAGAGGGGTCGACACAGAACACATCAAATGAAACCCCAGAGACGGCTAAAAGAGGGATGGGGAGGCCGAGACAAAGTATCGTACAGGAGAGCGGAGATGAACAGGAACCGCCAGTTAAGAAGGCAATGGGTCGACCGAAAGTCAGTTTCAAAAAGAAGGTGCTCGATGAGGAAGTCCAGCCTGAGAGTAGCCCGCCCCAAAAAGTTCCAGCCAAAATGGGAAGGCCACGAAAATACCCTTTGCCCACCCTTGAGGAGCTGAATGCGCCAAAAGTACAGAAGAAGCTTGGAAGGCCTCGCAAGAGTTTACCCGCCTCTTCGTCCTCACCAAGCAGGGACGTTGACACCCCCAAAAAAAGGGGTCGTCCCCCAGGTACTCCAAAAAGTGACGTTGGTACCCCAAAAAAAAGGGGTCGTCCTCCAGGTAGTCCAAAAAGTGATGTTGGCACCCCGCATAAGAGGGGTCTCCCTAGATGTTCAGTCAGACAAAGGGATGCCAAGCTCGAGTCCACCCTCACCGAACATTCAGAAGGAAGTGATGCATCTTCTGATGGGGAAGAGTCGGTAGAATAGGAGGTGGGGCGAAACACAAAGACATCCAACGAGCACGGGACAATACAAACAAATCCCTGATTCAGGATGTAAGCCAGGGATTAGTTACCAAATATGAAATAATCAAAAATGGAATATTCCCTGATTTGAGCTTCTAAAATGTGAAAATATTTGTATTTTTTTTTACTACTCTTTGACAGTAAACTGAATATATTTTAGTTCTGGTAAAAACAAGATGTCTTATATTGTCATCTTGAGCTTTGGTTAACACTGAGCAACATTTTTAACAATTTTCTGACATTTCGAGACCATGATCATCAACAATGAGGAATAGTTCGTTTCAGCCCTACTCTGGAGTTTGTGACCAGAGGAACCATCCAGGACTGACCCAAAAGTTGCTGTTTAAAACATAGAATACAATTTTGTAAATGAAAAAGTGTTTTTGATATTTGTTCAGTTAGGTAGGCTTCTTCAGATTTACTTCCATGATGTTTGAATGGGCTTATTTCTTTATTTCAAATTATTTTATTACTGCCATCTGAGTAGTAGTACTACATTTCTTTTTAATAGAGCTAGCGTATACTTTCAAGTGTATCATTATAAACTGATTGTGACATTTTTCATGCAGCGTTCAGATGTAGTATTAGTCAGTTTGACTGTAACTGTGAAACGGTTCTACTTCCCAGTTCTGTGAAATGATTTAAGAAGGAACAAAAGTTGAAACTCTGGAAAGTTAATACAAAAAGTGAAACTAGAGAGAGGTGAAGTTCTGATATCACCTCTGTTCCGAATAGCTACTGTACTGTAACTCAAAACAATCTGCATTTCTGAAATGAATAATGTGATCTTGGGGTGAACTACCTTTTTTTCAGGACATACTAGCATATATAAACAGAGCGATATCAAACAGTGATTTTCAACTTTGAAAACTGTATGTGGCATGTTAAGAGTAAAGAGGGGACTACATGTGAACATAATGTTTTGGTTACATTAGTATTTTAAATTTTACAGTGTAAAAAGTCTAAAACAAGTCACTTCTGAGCCTACAGAGAATTATTGTTGAATATTTCTCATTGTAAAGTTTTAATGTTTGTTCACCCACTGCTTTTATGGCACCATTTTCAGCCCCAAAAGGCAGCGGTCTTTAGCACAAAAAAAAACGTATAAATAGCCGACGCACAAAGGAGAAGGACAAATGAAAGGACCAGTTGGAGCATGAGCAACTAAAGAGCCGGATGTTTCTCTCAGGAGTTGGTGAAGACCAAAACGGAGCTTAAAATGAGTGAATATTGAAACATTCTCTCAAACAAGACTCCTAATGACTGATGATGTTTTCTGTGTAACTGCCTGATGTATATCAATACAATACGGCAACACTTTGTCATATTGTTACATACAGTATGGAAAGCTTTTTATTTTGTATTTTTATAACTTGGGACCGTCATGATGTAAACTTCTTAATTTACTTGATTTTTGGCACCACAAGTAAATGTGTGTCATGACCTGTACATCATTATTATTTTAAGTCAATAAGCTAGTAATAAGTTAGTCGACATATTTCCATTTTGTGTGTTTTGAACAAGAAGTCATTCATTTGTAAGATTGAAATAAAATGTTGATTTTATTTTCTAAAATTTGGTGTATTTTTTTTACGTTTCTTAAAGTCGATGTCTATTCCTTTGTTTACCTACAGACAGTTACATAACCTTATAATATAAACGACACAGTGGCATTTTCATTAAATATTTAGCTAATTTCACAAATGATTTAAGTTCAGTAAAAACATTGGCTGTGTAGTCTCTTAATGCCTCATAGTAATTTAACACCAATGCACTCTGCAGACGGTACTTATTCTGTATTTATTCTAATGTAATGTAAATGATTTCTTGCTCTGGACAGTGTGATCACATACATGAACTGTAGTCCACATGTTGAAATATGCATGATATCAAATATGACATTTTGCACACTAAATTGTTGAAATAATGGGATTTTTTTCCTCACAAATAACTACCAGAATATTAACAATAACACCTTGTTCCTCTGAAATAATATTACATATAAAATATTGGATGTTAACTAAAAACCTCAATATCTTTATAGAACAATAATATAGACATCAATCCACAAGATTTAGGCAGAACTACATCCAAAATAAAACAGAGCAGATTACTCTTTTTCATACTTTATTAATACACAGTATCCATCATACCACAAACAGAGGAACAAAGAATCAGGTTAACAAAAGCAGGGGCAGTGGAAGGAAACATAGAAAGTTCCCTGTGGCTCTAACTGTAGTGGTACTCTACCCTGACGTGTGATTATCTCTGCCGTGGGTCCAAACGTTTGTTTTTGTTTTCCTCTTCCTCTGCTCCGATAAAGATTCTCAATGTGAGACATGTAAACATTCACTTTTCTCTTAACCTTACATTTTGGTCCGGGTGTGACAGCTGCGACATCAGTCTACATGTTCAGCAACTAATTCAGGGGTTAAGAGTCAATTTGGCAGTTTTATGATACATTACTGTTGTATCATTGTGTGCCTAGCCTAATAAAAATGTCCGGGAACAAAAGGACTCAGGGTTGGCACCAGTAAACAAAAAGCCAACAGAAGCATTTACACATATTCGTCTTGTTTTGTCAGACTACATGACACTGGGTGGGAGGAAAAGAGAAGCGCACAATGCTTGTTGGTTTTGTCTTATTCTGTGCAACAAGGTGGGGAAACTCCATGCTCCATGATCTCGTTTTCATGCAGGGGTCTTTCTCATGCTTAGATCAGGCCTCGCCTCACACATGCACACAATTTATACAAGTTAGAGAAGACATGTTTCAGCCACAGAGGGCTCCGAAATCCTCGTACCGTTGCGCTGTTTTGAATTTGTTACAGAAGGAGTCGGCCCTGAGACGACCAAGGCAAGAGGGCATTCAACTGTTTCACGCACAGTAGGTGCTGCATATTCGCCATGACACTGAGTAGTAGAAAACGATGGATAAATAGTGGAAATACAAGGTTTGCTGATACCGAAGCTACCAAAGATTCAGCCAAACATTATAGATATACTCTTCTTAGGGGTACTCTAAACATAGAAATGTTCAAACTGTCTACGGTAGTAAAAGCACATTCAGTTCGTAGTATAAAATCTGCAAGTAACTTCTCTTTTTGAAACATATTTACAAAACAACAAAAAAGGTTGACATACAATAGAATAGAGGGGTTTTTTTCTCTGGATGTAAAAGCAGGACATAAAACGGGAAGAAAACCTTGTTTCTGATGAACAATTACAAACCAGAATAAGACTTTTTAAAACATACAACAAGTATATATTAACATAGTTTATAGCATATTACTAAACTTTACAATGATACCAGACGTGTACTGCATCCTAGTCTACTGCTCACAGAGAGTCAGAAAAGTAAGCATGCAACAGAGATCTGCTTTGTGCATATAGAAATAGCATCTTTATACTTTAAAACATTGTCTCTTTGATCCACAGTTTTCTGACCCTACTGAACTGCACTGCATTAAAAAGGCCTAGACAGCTTGCAACTGTAAGCATAAGCAGAATGTGTTCCTGGTTATCTATGTTGAGTTATAGCTATAGCTCCACGTCGTACAAAACAACAAAAAGAAACATGCCCTGTTTAGGGGTTTTAGTGCGTCGGGAGGGGAAAAACATCGTGATGACTTTAAGAACTGCAATAGAAATCATTACTTCCCACCTTTCCTTTGGCACTCATGTAACAGTATAGGCTAATACCTCTTTTTTTTAAGTATATAAATATAAAATACACGTGTAGCGGTTCAGAAGTAGATAAAGCCGGGACAGAGCAGAAAAATGTGTTCCGTTCTTGTCGTGCATTGCAGCTTGTTGCGTAGTTAAGACGGGGAACATAAGAAAGGAACATTTGAGTAACTCATATACACATTCATACACAAGAATAAAAGGCTGCAGGTTCGGATAAACACAGTTCGAGATTTGATTTAAGAACATATTATATGAGATGTTAAGGGAAAGAAAATATCAGTGCCATGTTATTTTTCTTCACACATATTGATAACCAGCAGACAGAACACTGTAGAGGATAATGAGAGTCTTTTGATGGCGGGATTGTTTTTGTAGAGTTTGGAAGGATCCTGTAGTCAGGGACAGTTCATGCTTTCGTGTTGTCTTTCTGCTCTCTCCTCATACCACGCTGTGCAGCGATGGATGGATGAACTGAGGGTTAATAAAGGAGAAGCCTGCGAACTCGCTCTGGTCGATGTTGGCGATGACCAGCTGGTCGGGAGGGGTCAGCATGGGCTGTGTGCGTGTGAAAAACTTGTCAAAGTTTTCTGCTCCTTTGCCGCCCTGAAAGAGATAAAAGGAGATTAGGTGTTATATGCTATAAAACACTACCAAAAACTGCACTGTGGGTTCATGATCAAACGACATTTCCTCTCAAGTCTTTTAATAGAAAGCTGCCCTCGCTCCCAGAGGGAAGGTGGTGCAGGACAATGTCGAAGCCTGATGTGTAGCCAGGCAGAAGTTGTAATTAGATCAGGTCCTAACCCTAAGCATGCACAGTGGAGGTCATCAGCGTCAGAGTGCAGCTTG
Organism: Notothenia coriiceps; assembly: GCF_000735185.1. Lineage (NCBI taxonomy): Eukaryota > Metazoa > Chordata > Actinopteri > Perciformes > Nototheniidae > Notothenia > Notothenia coriiceps. Next base: position 57,036 of record NW_011345642.1, on the reverse strand, counting down.
AGGCTGTCATGTGTCTCCAGCTGAATATATATATATATATATAGATATATATATATAACATATTCAGTGACATGCACAGTAGCAGCATAGTCATCACGCTTTTACAAGATAACGAGACAAAATGCTTTAGAATAAGTCGTTCAAAAACAAATCTGTGGTGATTTCAGCGCCTGCTCTTTTCTCAGGGGAGCAAGAATGTCAGGCATTTCCAGCTGTAATATCCAGAGATGGTAATATCACAGAAAGCCTCAGAAGGGTCTTTTGTTTGCTAGTCCCTTCAGGCCGATTAATGACGCCGCGTATGAGCTCACAAATGTGCTACACCACGCGAAGACCTCCTGAATGGATGGATCCTCTTTTAGCAATGTTTTCCTTCCCCTCCCTTTGTGAGTGGAGACGGATACTTCCGCTGTGCAGCCATGCAGCTATTGTGGTCCTTGTGTGAAAGCAAAGGGAACTCTGCCGTTAGAGAGCTATTTATAAACCTCCATGACATGGTGGGTGTTGCTTCGGGCGCAGTGGGCAGAGGGGACTATGCAGGGGTCCACAAACTGAAAAAGAGTGTGTGTTTTGTGGTGACAGGCGGAGATTTAGGTGTCTGGGGCGGGGGGCAGGTGTCAGGCTGACTGCAGCTGGGACCCTGCCTCAAGCCCTGCTGGCTGCATGAAACCATCACACTGAGGGTGAATGGGACGCAGATATACAATGTGCACGCATTCATGCAAACACACTTAAAGACTCTCTGAGGAAGTACTTCAATTCTTCAACTGCAATGCATTCAAGAGTGTTTTGGTCCTGGTGATTTGCTATTTTTAGTCTCTATCGTCATCCAACATATATTTGTGGGTCTGAAAATACCTAATGGCCCTTCATTGCTGATGGAAAAGTGAGCTTAAAGTTGATGGAAATGATCTATTGAATAAATCATCAGGTTTAAGACCTGCTTGTTTGTCTCGTTCTTTGTTATCAAAGCTCAATACATTTTGTTGGAGTGTGTGTGGCCAGAATAAATTCATGAATTCAAGGAACACCATAGCCAGTGGGAAGCAGCAGAGAAATGCCAAGTAATACTATGAACAACAACAGGGGCTCTTTCAAACAATGTTGTTGTCCAATAATCTCACTGCTTCGAAAATGTCAACTAAAAATGTGAATTGCTGCCACAGAGAAAACGTTTTTGGTGTTTCGTATGCTGATAATAATATTCTTTCTTTCTGTGCTATTGAGCTTTGATAACAAAGAACGAGCTCCATGGCATAATGCCGAAACCCGCAAAATAAAGCAAAAGTCGAGACAACTTGAAAGGATATGGCGTTCCACTAAAGTATATCATAGCCTTGAAATAAAGGAAGTTTCAGTTTATATCTGCATTTGGGTCCTGCTTGTTTCACAAACCGTGACATATTACTCTCAATGAATATAAGAAAGCACTGCGTAAAGCGAGAGCAGCCTACTACTCTTCATTAATAGATGAGAATAAGAATAATGCAAGATTTCTTTTCAGCACTGTAGCCAGGCTGACAGAGAGCCACAGCTCGACTGAGCCTTCTATTCCCATAGCACTCAGTAGTAATGATTTTGTGCTTTTTTAACAATAAAATTGTTACTCTTAGAAACAAAATCAATGACCTCTTGCCTTTGTCCAGTATAGTGTTATCAACAGCTCCCGGAAACGTAAGTTCTAATATTACACTAGATAGTAAACTAGAATGCTTTTCAGCCATAAACCTTGAACAATTAAATTCAATGATTCTCTCTTCTAAACCATCAACGTGTATCTTAGACCCGATTCCAACTAAGCTGTTAAAAGAAGTTTTTCCATTAATTAGCACTTCTTTATTAAATATTATGAATATGTCTTTATTATCAGGGTTCCAAATCATTCAAAGTAGCAGTGATAAAACCGCTTCTTAAAAAGCACAACCTCGATCCAGAGGTTTTAGCCAACTATAGACCTATTTCTAATCTTCCGTTCCTCTCAAAGATTCTTGAGAAAGCAGTCGCAAAACAGCTGTGTGATTAATTTAAAAACTATGATTTATTTGAAGATTTTCAGTCTGGCTTTAGAACACAACATAGCACAGAGACAGCTCTGGTTAAAGTCACAAATGACATTCTAATAGCCTCAGACAAGGGACTTGTCTCTATTCTTGTCTTGCTCGATCTTAGTGCTGCATTTGATACTATCGACCATGATATCCTATTGCAAAGACTAGAGCACTTAGTTGGCATACAGGGAACTGCTTTAGGCTGGTTTAGGTCCTATCTATCTGAACGCTCTCAGTTTGTACGTGTCAACGATGAATCTTCCATGTAAACCAAAGTTAGCCATGGAGTGCCACAGGGCTCAGTGCTTGGACCTATTTTGTTCACACTATATATGCTTCCGCTAGGCAATATTATAAGGAATCATTCTGTAAATGCGGATGATACTCAACTATATTTATCCATCAAGCCTGATGAAACCAATCACCAAAATAAAATTCAAGACTGCCTCAAGGACTTAAAAATGTGGATGACCTTAAACTTTTCGATGTTAAAAACGACCAAAACTGAAGTTATTGTACTCGGCCCAAAGAATCTACGAAACAAATTATCTAAAGATATACTAACTATGGATGGCATTAATTTGGCCTCAAGTGAGACTGTAAGCAATCTTGGTGTTATATTTGATCAGGATTTATCCTTTAACGCCCACATAAAATCAATCTCAAGGACCGCCTACTTCCATCTACGCAACCCAACTTGGTAGTCTAGGAGGAAGCGTGGGGGTTCTTGAACTCAAAGTCCGTGCGTTGAAAGGGAGGAGTGAGTTATGGAGTTTCCCTGGCGTGGATGTCCCATTGAACTCTCCCAGGCTCAGCTGGAACAGTTATATTGATGTCTCCAGGTGAGTCCGAGACAAGAACCAGGGAAGGAGAAGAGGAACATGTCTTTGAGCGGAGCCGCGACAGTAATCGGGCGTACAAAAAGTATGGTGACGATGGCGACTGCTGTGGGTTGATTAAGACAGAAAGGGCGAGTCTCTGGTCCAGGTAGCGTGCGTAGAGACGAACGGAATCGTCCTGTAGAGAGTCACCTACAGACGAGTAGTGGAG